>NW_011363457.1:122226-130776 GCF_000735185.1 Notothenia coriiceps | reverse complement strand
GTCACCTGCCTCGCCACAGTCGACCGCAAACTCTCCCAATTTTTCGGAGACACCATTCGGCGAAGACATAAGAGGACTGAAGAGAGAGGGAAACAAACGTCTGGCTGCGGAGCTTGTCACCCCACCCCGCAAAACAGGGTCGTGCATCTCCCCCAGCTGGCGGGCATGACATGTAATCGGCATTCGAGCGGGTCTCCCTCCACTTGATGTCATGCCACCTTTTCCTCACGGAGCGGTATGCCACCCGCCAGCCGCGGGACGCCATGATGGAGGACCCCGCGGGAAAGTGGGAGACCAGCCTGGTACGGGGCGAGGTCACCGAGGTGGCGTACTTCCTACGGTTGCGAGCCTAGTGAGCCACCATAGACCGCAATGTCGGAAAGTTGAAGTTCCACTAGGTGTCCGGCCCATTGGCCTACCAGCACCGACTAAGGAGAGAGCGAGCCGCCTCCCCCCCCTCTCAGTCGAACGCCGGCCGCCCTAGGGCGGACTCAGCCCGCCACCCATACACCGTCGCCCCACACCAAACCCGCGACCGACGACCTCACTTCCCTCACCGAGCCGGCCTCCGGTCTGTCGACTAGCCTTAGTCCATTAGTCACGCCCTTCTTTCGTACAGCATTGGACCAAGACCAGACAAATACGTCATCCGCCCTAGGACCTTCCCACGGTTTCCTGGACACTTCAAGGGTGGGCCCCGTTGCAAACTCTGGGCGCGTATAACAACAACCTCAATTATTTGCGGACACAAGTTGGGTTGGACGAGAAAGGCAGGGATAAACTGGGACACACTCGCCTCTCCGAGTGTCCACAACAGAAAGTGTCACACCGACGTTTATTACTCCGACAAACGTGACGTGTAAAAGAAGTTTTACCCAACGTCCGAGTCACCGTCGCGGACCTCTAAATAAACCCGGTACGACACTCATCGAACACCCAAATTATCCTCCCACGAGTTTGTAATTCCAAAGGGAATTACAATGGCCTCACCCAAAAGAATTGACGTTTGTTAGGGGGGTACACTATGTGGTACAATGGAGCTTTGCGATGTTACTTTTCCGGACTATTAGTACGAGTGCGTTTAGGTCCACATTCGTCCCGGAGAGTGCCCTATTATCTGATAAGGAATATCATCCACACACCTGGGTTGTATCCACCCAGCGCTCACGGTACGAGAGGGACCCTCTAATAAAAAATTCCTACTTCAATTTTTCGAAGGTTAAGACCCGGAAACTCTCGTTTGTACTTCTCCTAGATACCTATGTAGAGAGTTGTGGGCAACTTTGTCTTTGACATGTTGTCTAAATGACTAAGAGACATCCCTGACGAAAATGTTTACTGGGAAACAATAAGAAAAAAATCGACAAGTATATTCGATAAATTTGGACAAGACAGTATAATGAAGAGAACAAAAAAAAGATTGATAATTACATTTGTTATATTTGGACGACGGAGTTAAAGTTATTAGCACTAGGTTTTGCACACCGCTGGTCGCTCAAGGATAGTCTTAATGTGTACAGATTGAGTAGTTTGTGAGTCAGGAAATCACGTAACCGTCGGCAGGAGGAGTATCAGACCTGTCTCCTCTCCTGAGACTGTATGGTGGATACAGGACAACCTTTTACGTAGTTTGTATATAATGGCGAAAATCGTGTCATTTCCACGACGTTTGATAATATTTAACATATTTTTCCAGTCAATCCTCGTAGGAACTTGTATGGTGAGTTTATATGTTCCAGTTTACCTATGGCCTAGTTCGGTCATTCAGGGACAGCAGCACAAACCAATTTTGGGACGATTAGATAGTTGGACGACTAGGTTTACAAATAAATCTAAACGACGGCTCACACTGCAGTCTTACCGTGGGTCACGATCCACGGGTATGAGTCGTCTTAAACGATAGTCAGTGTTTACGGTCCACAAACTCTGCATTACAGTAGGAACCAAAGGAAGCGACCGCAGTGGAATTGTGACGCGATGCGACTCGCACAATTTGCTTATGTCTACCTCAGATTTTTCGTGGATTCGTGTCACATGTCCTCTTGAGGGGGACACTGATTTTGTGGAGGGTATTCGTCTCGTCAAATGTCAAGTTTGTAAAGTCACGATAAACTACATCCAAATCTTTCCGTACCGCACAACGATGAGTGTGTCTTAAATTAATAGAAACGCAGTATTTTTAGTAGAGTTGACTAGTTCGTTAAAACGTAAGACAAAGTTGCGATCCCTAGGGTTTATTAGCACGCAACGAAATCTGTCCCGACATTTTCCTCATCAACACTACTCGTCCAACTCGTTACCCGCATGATTACCCGCACGTGATGACAAAACCTTGACGTGTTCAATGGGCTGTTATCACTGAGACGAAAATGCCATTTACCGGGTAGAGTTAGTACTAAATCAAGTCACTTAGGAGTATATCCGTCAACAACGCGGATGAGAGACAGAGCGATACACGCTTACGTGTGGGTTTTACGAAGTCGAAGGTTGGATAGCGTCTACTCGGGACTCGAACCCTCTTTATTTCCGCACTTCGGTCGATGCAGTAGATCCTAATCGAAGTCTAGTGAAGTGTGTCTAAGTACGTGTTAATACTCAGAAGAAACGCAGTCTATGATCAAGAGACAGAGACGGAGCGGCGATAAAAGACCAGTCTACCATGGATAGGAAGACTGCGACATGCGGAGAGAGTACTCGTCGCAACAGTCAGTAGTTACTTATTACCAACTCACTTAGCTGTGAACCAATCCTCTAACAACATTAGGTGCCTAGTCTGACAGGTACCGACAAGTGAGCATAGGAACGTCAGACTCACTCATTTGTTATCTCCCACGCGCAACGACTAACAATCCAGTTCGCCCCTGTGAGAATACGGCTTGCCTTTTCGTCAAGTCGGAACAGTTCCAACTCGAATCACACTATCGTCTGAGGTGACTCTCTACACGACGATCCGACCGTCTCCTAGCGCGTCTGCTGGACGCAACGCGATCCTGTCTTATCAAAACCCACAGGACAGTCGCATCCGTGCGCCATAGAGGGCTTTTTGGTACGCCCGATTTACTATCTGGTGGGCTCACCTTCAAACACATGTCTCCTCTTCTCCTCGCCCTGTGTTCTTGTCTCGAGACTGCGCTAGGGACATAAATACACACTGTTTTCCCAGCAATGCGAGTCGTCTCCCTGGCCGCAGTAATATTAAATCAGTCTCAAGCCCACATGCGGATGAGTCATACCCACAATTTTTCCAATATGTACTAAGACATCTATTGAACCTATATCTCTTGCTATTATTTATGTCTAACCAATTTTTCATAATTAAACTACATGACTTTGGAAAAATTATTTTAGACAATAAATCAAAAGTGACTTGAAAAGGATGATTTTTACCTCCTTAGTAGAAAGAACATTATTTCTTAAGTCGAATAAAACTTGTTTGTAAAGATTATTTTCAAGAACAAGATTAAACCAACTTATGGAAGACAGATGTCTTTGTCTCCATTATTCTTAAAAGAAACAAATTGTAATAAACAAAATTTTTTTTAAGACTTAATTCTAGGTCATTATTTAGACGACTCTAAGAATTTTCTTTTAACTAAGTACAAATTTGTACGTATAAGAGACAGCACGAGTGCGATTGGGTTTTCGGGGAGAAGGGAGAGTCGTGTGGTGTTGAGGCAGACGAGGATATTACAGTACACGGTCAATAAGAGCCGACTGTGTTTTTACTATAAGAGGTGTCTTTGATTATGGTGAGGGGGTGTCATGAGTCAGCATAACAAAACATAGGAGGAAGTGAGATGTATAATGTTGGGTTTACTGGAAGTGGTGTTCGAGGAAGCACCCTTTCGGGTCAGGTCGGTCAGGGGACTGGTCAGCTCCGAAAAGGACGGGATGAACCGCCTGTAGTAGCCGGCCAGCCCCATGAACCTTCTGACCTCTTTTTTCGTTTTGGGCGCCAGACAGGCTGAAATGGCGGTTCTCTATCTGTGGCCACACCTGCCCGCCGCCCAAGTGGTACCCCAGATACCGTACCTCCCTCCGTCCAACCGCACACTTCTTCTGGTTGGCCGTGAGCCCCGCCTGCCTCAGGGACTCGAGCACCGCCCCCACCTGCTGCATATGCTGCTCCCATGTCTCACTGTGAATGATGACATCATCCAAGTAAGCAGCAGCATATGCAGAGTGGGGACGCAGCACCCGGTCCATGAGCCGCTGGAAGGTGGCTGGAGCTCCGAACAACCCGAAAGGAAGTGTGATGAATTGGTATAAACCATACGGAGTGGAGAAGGCCGTTTTTTCCTTAGACTCTGGAGAAAGGGGAATCTGCCAATAGCCTTTGGTTAAATCCAGCGTCGTGTAAAAGCGAGCAGTGCCTAGCCGATCCAGGAGTTCGTCGACCCGGGGCATTGGATAAGCATCAAATTTGGACACCTCGTTCACCCTGCGGTAGTCCACACAGAACCGTATTAACCCGTCGGACTTACGTACCAGCACGACGGGGCAACACCAGTCACTGGTGGACTCTTCTATCACTCCCATCTCTAGCATAGCCTGAAGCTCCGCCTGAACAATTTTCCTCCTGTGTTCAGGCAGCCGATAGGGCCGTGAACGAATGGCCACGCCCGGGGGCGTTTCTATGCGGTGGTGTATGAGAGAGGTGCGCCCTGACAGCGTAGAGAACACGTCGGCAAACTGCCTTTGCAACGAAGCAACGTCTGCTCTCTGGCCCGGTGAGAGATTGTCGCCACAACCGACCGGGGCTAATTTGTTGCTTTTAATGACCTCCGGTCCCAACTCATCTCTCTCAATCACCGTGGTGGCCAGAGAAACAGACGCCACATGCTTTCAGGAGGTTAAGGTGGTAAATCTGTGTCGCTCCCCCCCTGTCAGAACGCACCACCTCATAATCTACGTCCCCCACTCGTCGTGTGACCACGAAGGGTCCTTGCCACTTGGCGAGTAGTTTAGAGCTAGAGGATGGGAGTAATACAAGCACTTTATCTCCCGGTGAAAATTGTCTCAGTTTCGACCCTCTGTTGTACAGGCGCTGCTGACGTTCCTGAGCCTGGAGCAAATTCTCCCGTGATATCTGCCCCAGTGAGTGGAGTTTTGCTCGCAGGTCCATAACGTACTGTATTTTGTTCTTACTGGTGCTTGGACCCTCCTCCCAGTTTTCCTTAACTAGGTCCAAAACACCCCGGGGCTTCCTACCAAATAACAGCTCAAAGGGAGAAAATCCCGTGGAGGACTGGGGCACCTCCCGCACTGCAAACAACAGAGGATCTAGCCATTTATCCCAATTACGGCTATCTTCGTGAACGAACTTACGAACCATGTTCTTTAGTGTTTTGTTAAACCGTTCCACCAGGCCGTCGGTCTGCGGATGGTAAACACTAGTCCGTATTGAATGGACGTCCAATAGTTCATACAGCTCGCGTAGTGTGCGTGACATAAACTGTGTGCCCTGGTCAGTCAGGATCTCTTTCGGGATCCCGACTCGGGAGATAATGTGAAAAAGTGCCTGCGCGACGCTCTTTGCAGAGATATTACGCAGCGGCACTGCCTCGGGATATCGCGTTGCATAATCCACTAGGACTAGTACAAAGCGATATCCCCGTGCACTCCGGTCTAATGGCCCGATGAGGTCCATACCAACTCTCTCAAAAGGCACCTCAATCAATGGTAACGGGCGCAAAGCGCAAAGGCGCTCTGGGGGATGGCCGGCGGGTTAACCAGCTGACATTCACGGCAAGATGCACACCACCGCTTCACATCTGCCGCGAATGCCCGGCGCAATAAAATCGGGCCATTATCCGGTGTGTAGTGATTTGTCGTACCCTAGGTCGTGACCTGACATGGGGCCGTGTATAATGAGCCGCCAACTGTTTCCCGACGGCTTTTTGCACCAACAACTGTTATTTATCCATTCTTTGTCTGTTGTGTCACGACGATCAGCCTTTACACGTAAAGGTGCGGTGAGTGAGTGCAGCTCTGTGTCCCTAACCACGTAGTAGCGAGTGTGCGTGAGTGAGTGCTGCTTTTGCAGTTGTGTAGCAGGAGCCATCATACTCAACGATGCTCGGCAGAATAGAGCAGTGCTTAAGAAAGAAGACGGAATGTCCTCGACTCCCTCGACTGCTGTGTCGATTACGGAAATACAATCTTCCACGGGAACTTCATTAACCAGCGGTTCCGAGAGGGCCTGAACCAGCAGGCACGTGCTCCGTAGTCCGTTTGCCCCTCGATGTCGTCAGCCTGCCTCGTCCGACTCGTACCACTCAAAACCTACAGCACACATCCTTGACCTATTTCCCTGACCGTCGTGAACGCACCTCGTAGAGTAGCGGTCGACTTAATTCTAAGCGGAAGGAACGCCGGCTAATGCGTTGCCGAAAATCAGTGTGCACTGACTGGCGTTAAATGGCGAGAGTTGAAATCCAGCTGCTGTAGCCCAGCTACGTGTCGGCACTTTTGATACACCTGGTGTAAGAAAGGATACATATCATCCAGGCGTCATGGTTCCTCGTCTTCGCCAGCTGTTCACCTCAATTCCATCCACGATGGTTCAATCAATGCCCCAGAGGGTACGCTGTAAAGTGAAAGCTACCCTGAGCCATCACACTCACTTCACCGACCTGTGAGTTCAAATTCCGTAGTCGCGGACATGCATCAGACATAGAGCATCAACTGATAGAAGTATAAACAATCAGCCCTTTGTATTCTTGTGCAATCTAGACGAGTCCACGGATGTCTCGAATGGTGCACTGCTGCTTGTTTTTGTTCTACTATCGCTGGGACAAAGTATTACACGAATAGATACTGACTTGCTGGATGGGCTCACCAACTGGCACCGAACTAACGTTTGCATCAGGAAATGTTCCGCGTCGATGGATACACTGACTCCCAGCTGTCCGCCGCCTGGTATCTAAGGCAGAACTGTGTTGGTGACTGCCGTGAGACGGAGGCAGCATCAATGGACTGCGTCAGCGCATCATGGAGTGTCTTAGGACCTGATCCTTTGATCAGCCGGAACTGAGACATCCAAATGGGCCGCACTGTGATTTCTCACCAGCCGTCGAGAGGCTTGGCAGTCAAACAAAAGACTGTCAGCACCATCTCACATGTGATGGATGTAGCCTCTGTGAACAGAACAATGGAACTTTCATTAAAAAACAAATGCTATGAAACTCCGAGATGTTTTGCTAAGGCTTTGTGTAGACATAGAAGCTGACAGATCATATGTTCAGGCTGCTATAGGCCACAGTGAGCGAGCAGATTGGCATTCCCAGAGGACTGGTCGGCTGCAAATCGTCTGTTTGAAGCTGAGATGACAACGTGACGTCTTACGCACTGTGTTGCAGTGAGAAAAGAATCTGAATCTGTGTATATTAGCTAACTGCAGAACAGCACAATATGTTCACAGCAAAACCTTGTCGCTATCTATCTGTCATTTTCTCACTACTGACAGACAGGAACACTCACTTCAAGGAAGAAAGCATCCACAATACTTCGTGTTGCATTGGACCACAGTGAAACTGTGCAATCGGAGACTTGCTTCTGCGGCATCCAGAGGTCCAGGACCAATACGGATGGAAATGATTGCCCACTTATGTGCTGACATTCTGGAAAAAACTAACACTCAGGTGACGATCTAGCGATCCTCCAGTGCATGTGCCCTGCATGGGCACCTTCCTCTCACCTACTGCCAGGAGAAAATTTGTGAGTTACTCTCCTGAGGATCCAGAGCAGGGAAAACATGTGTTCCTGGACCGCATTTATTCAGTGATTCTACACCAGCATTCATGACTTGCTCTTGGCTTTGCCCCCTGTCAAACATCCTGGAATCCAGCTTCTGGATACCGTTTGCACTGACAGCACTTTACAAGTCCTGCAGTGTCCGGGGCAAAAACTGGAGCCTGGCTCATTCTGGGTTGCTGTCTCAAAGGAGGTACCCATGTCTTCGTCAGCTGAGGGCTGTGAAATACATCCACTTCTGCACCACCAGCAACTACCGTACCTGTGTGAAGCAGGATTCCTGCATATTGGGCCAGCAACTACAATGACGCTCAAGGTCCAAACAGAATCTCATAATAGGTACTGGAGTCACTACTCTGAGAGTGAGCCTTTCTCCGCATCACCGCCAGCTGGATTTGATTATCTGTCTCAGAACAATCCGCAAAGTCTCTTAAAGAGGTCGAGCTAAAAACGTGTTGTATTAATTGTTGTTATTGTCTGTTCATTGTTGTTCTATTATTTGTGTCATTTGTTCATTCTGATCACAGATTATGTACCATTTATTCTCTTCTGGAGCATGCACCAGAATATGGTGAGCACTGCCTGAAGTCCATGTTAAATTGATTATCGTGCAAAAATGGACAGCTATAACCCCAGGACAGTGTTTGAAAGGCGGAAAAGTGGTTAAAATAGTCGGAAAAGTGTTTTTAAACGTCTGGAAGAGAGTTGTAGCCTGTCACTTTTGCAGTGACCCACGAAGTGGGGAACACTTTAACATCCCATGCTCCTGGAAATGCACATGTATCATTATTGTCC
>NW_011363457.1:107141-122181 GCF_000735185.1 Notothenia coriiceps | reverse complement strand
GTGTACGTGTAGTGTGTGTGTGTGTAGTGTGTGTGTGTGTGTGTGTGTGTGTGTGTGTGTGTGTGTGTGTGTGTGTAAATATATGTCTCCATCTCTTTTATATTCTGATAAAAAAACTATTTGCAAGCAATTAAAATGATCATAACTATTTGATCATCATTCAAACTGTTGACCCTAGAATGCTTTTTGGCCAGGCGGGTAGATGTTTTTGTTTTCTTTTTTCGCCATAGTATGCCTTTTTCATGTTTGCACTATTGGGAAAAAGTTTAATTATTGACATATTCCTTGAAAAATCCCGAGTTGTATAGAAAAAAAATGGTTGTGCTCTTTTTCCATGAAAAAACTAAGGTAATTGTGTAAGCAAACCAGTATTTAAAGAGCTACAATTCTGAAAAGAAATTGCAATTTTAACATTTTTATGACAGTTGCGTGCATATTTTATGAAGAGAGGCACAAGGGTTAGGTAAGTCATTTTACTTACTGATAGCAATGGCAGCTGTTATATAGCAGTGCATACTAACTTCACAGTATATTTCAGAGTGGGGGCAGTTATATCAGACCTATTGCAGCGTCTTCATCAATGTTTCAGATCAGACAGATCAGCATGTTCAATGACCAACATGTGCCTAGCTGTGGCTGACGCCGCTGTTAGAAGGACGCACGGCGGCACATAGAGAACACTGATGATCTGTCAGAACCTTCCATTAATGCCAATGTTAATAATTAATAGAGCAATGCTTTGGGAAAATAGCTAGGCTGTGAGAGAGGGAAGGGACTGAGAAGGGAGACGGGGGAGAGACCCTTGCAGCAGTGACAGCTCTGAAGAGAGGGGGGGGTGGCTGAGAGAGATGCTACGTCCCAGAAACAAATGATGGACAGCGTATTTGGATTCTCTCCTTTTCTAAAATCCTTTTTTCATCCTCTTCACTTCTTTCACTTGAGTCTGCTCCTACCTTGCTCATGGCTAGAAGGCTGTATGTTTGTGAGCTGAACCATTTTAAAACGAGTAGGAGTCCTCATCTAGTTTATTTAGTAATTATGATGAGAGCAATCATGATTTAGGTAGTAAGGAGAGGGTTGGGGGTTGATGGATTGTTCAAACAAAGGGAATTGAACTGCATGTGTTCCCATCACAATAATGGTCTTATTGACTGTTGACCTTCATAAATGTTGGATAAGTACTTTTGATTCAATTTACAATGGTGACCACATTCTTAAAACAGAGACAGTCTGTAGCATTATAATGTTAGTGATATAGACCGATAATAACCTTTTAACATTCCAAATGGGTACAAGGACACTTGAAATGAAACGTTTTTGGTAAAGGAACAACAGTCAAGGCACAAAATATGTGTCGCTTCTCACCCTTCCTCGCAACCTGCTCACAGCATTTTTCCAGATATTACAGAGCTACTTACTAAACTAGAAAATGCATTTCCTGCAGAAAAATGTAACATGGGAGTCTATTGGGAGCTAGGTGGACTTTTTGACAAGTTTTTGTCTCTTCATGCCCTCAAGAGGCATTGTGTTTAATATTTTTTCTTAATAATTTGTTATTTTTCGACGTAGGAGAGGTTTTCCTACGTTTTTCATGAACAATGATGTCCAACGAGTGTAGGGTTTGGGAATTATGGCAGGTTTAAAAGATTTTTTGGGGCAAATTTCCAGCACTCCTCCACTCTGTTTTGAGATCAAAGCACTCTAGACTTAACGAGCTGCTCGATCCACTCTAATGTTAAAATCTGAAAAAGGCCTCTCTGCCAAGCTCCAAACTAAGTTCAATATCTCAAAAAGTGTAAAAGATGTGAAAAATCTGAAGAACACGTTTTATAGCTGAAGGTCTTGTGATCATTTAAAAGTTTGAATGAAGCTGCTAAAAGTCTCTAGCTGAAAGTATGTAGAAGGACTGGCATTTGGCGCACGGGGAAGTTAAAAGAGGATTTGAAGGTTCCTCCCATTGAGTTCCATGTTAAAATAAAAAAAGAGTTTAAAAAGCTGAATATTTCAAAATATATATTCGCACTAATAAAGATTTGAAGAACTATAGTGGAATGATGTAAACAGCATTTGCACTAATAAATAAATAATTTAACAAAAGACTTTGATATAAACATGATTTTGTTTTATCTTATTGCTTACGCTAAGAACAAATTGTCTGTTTCAACGGCTAGAACTGAGTCTGTCTTTTCTTTTCTTTACTGCTGTCAGTTCAGCCATTACAAATCCAAAGTTTCATGCTCTTCACAAATACAATAATTAATATTGCTCCACGCTGTCTCCTGATAAATCAGTCGACATTAAATTGACTGGAATTCTTTCTGTGGATTGATATGCCTTCAAATAGTCCTTTGATGGGAGCATCCTTAGCAATGATCTGATACGCCTAGCATCGGTCTCCTATCAAGAAATAATAGACCTCTGAATATCCAAATTGACCCATCAGAAAGGAATATTCAACCAAGCAGTGTTATAAGATCTGATAACGCACAATGAACAGCCTGATGATAACATTCAAAACGGGTGCAAGGACACTTCCACTGGAAATGCATTGGTAGGGGTAAAGGTACAGAATTCATGGCATAAAATATGCTACATTATCTTTCTCAGGGAGAGACATGCTGCTGCTGGGATTTCGACCTGGGCAGGTCACATGGTGCAGACGATGAGATGTGAGAGGTTTGTGGAGAGGAGTATGAAGGAAAGGTCTATTTTTGAGCAGTGCCAATATAAAGCATGCATGCCCACCACCTCCTCTGCTCTTTCACCTCCTCCATCCCTCCCTCTTTCTCCCCCTGCGTCCCATTTCCCTGTGTAATTAGGCCTCTAATTAGGGCTGTAGATGTTTAGGAGATGAATGCCCACTGTCAGCTCTGCCTCTCTCTCTCTCTCTGCACCGTCAGTCTGCAGCACAAAGACTCAGGGCTCACTTCTCTCACAAATACTGCTTTTTTGTATTTACATTTGAGCTGTGGTTTTGTATATTCTACCTGCTTATGAAAGGATAATGTCGTTAAATACAAATATGGGCTTCATGCATCAAAAAGGATAGAAATACAGTATGTTCCCCACCACCAAAAGGATTATAGGAGAAGGCATAACTAGAAACCGGCAGTAGGGGTATTAAAACAGCACAATAATGAGTGAGGAGGTGTAGTTCATGTCCTAGATCATTCTCATAACGTCTCTAGTGCATCTTTTTCTTTAAGATGATACATGATGTAATAAGTCAATCTGCCTTTGCCATAAACGTATGCTCTCTCATCACATGACAGGTTAAAAATGGCAAATTCTACATATTGCCACATGTCAAGGTTGACAAATGACACATATCTTCACATGTAATATGATGCGATATAAACTAGATTTTAGAGAATATACATCCGTCAGCCATTTGACATGATTGTTCACAGTTGTTTTTGTGTCTGCGCTGACTTATAAAACACCAAGAGTACAGTTAGTGGTGCAACGTTTCAGAAAAGGGAATAACATTTCTACATTTAACATTTCAAATAGATTTCTTCTTTTGAGCCCTACAAACCCAATCTGCCAGAAAAAAAGTTTCTTTCCTAACTACATCTCAATCTTATTACCTAAAGGACTCATTATCGATGAGGGGTGTTATCCAGGGATGTAAATATTGCAAATATTACAAACACATGTTGGTAGGAACATTTTTCTGTAGATAGACAATTGAGAGCTGACAGGAAATGAGGGGAGAGTGAAATTGACCTTTCGCAAAGCCACGCCCCCCCTTGGTTACTGTTGCTAGTCCGACAAGCTGAGAGCCAGATGCGTTAAACAAAGCCATAATGGAGGGTCTCCGTAACGTCGGAGTCGCCTTAACAGACTCATTTTGGAGCAATAACGCAGCAATATCCTCCAGGTCCCGACAAAAGGGGCTACAATACGCTATGGAGGGTTATATCCACAGTATAAACATTAGAAAAGAGGGAGGCACAACATCAATAGAGGCACTTGCATACAGGTCGCAGTGCAAGAGTGAAAAACCACATGAGCTGTATGTCAAATTCGACGGAATTATTATTATTATTTTGGAATAAAACAATACAATCACAAGAGGCATTAAATGTTGTAGTTTGTCTAAAGTTAACTACCGTTTCCTTGGTGGCTTTCTGCATCCACCTTGTTGTTCCTTTGTGGGGGTCGGGGTGCCCACTTGTGCAGCAGGATTAGGGAAGACGTCCGAGCGGGATATTAGCGATATGTCCAAGAGAAATGTTTGGATAATGTAAAGTGGAGTAAGAGGTGTCGGGTTAGTGCCGACGTCGGTTTGATATGTCATAGGAGAGAGGAGAGGGACGTCTAGTCTGACACTAAAGTCCACAAGTACGTGGATAGTATACCGTACCAGTTATTACTAAGTTTGATTACTTAAGGGACTAACTTTGTAGTACAAACTTTATTTGTACGTAAGTTTTATTTTTTCACTTAACGGATTATAAAACATACACTTAGTTAATTAAAAGAAAGAATTCCGTTTTGTACTTTTCGATTCTTACTTTTATAACTATGTTATATAAACCTCGTCTGAATTAAATATTTACCCAACAGTTGAATTTGCACACAAGTGTACTACCATAATCTCATGTATGTTGAATTTATAGGAAATTTTAGTATGCCATTTTATCCAGCCTTGTTGAATTAGAAAACTTCATTAGTGAAGTTTTGAACACAATACGGTGGTTAATAATTCATTCACCATAATTTGTGAAGACTAACATCTCCTTTTCGGAAGAGGGGATTGAGTTTATTGAACACAACGAAATTCTGGCTAAACAATCTTCAACAGAATTGCAGTATTTGTAGCTACGTGTTTTACAACGCAACTAAAGAAACCAACGTTCCGTAGAACAAAAATCTCACATCTCAACCGTCCATTACATATCGGATGCAAAACGAAAAAGTGAAGAACGCTTGAGACGGTACAATAGCATGTTTTTAGAAGTTACCACATAACAACTCTAATCGTAGCCACTTTGTTTCGTGCACCCCATGTATTTGCACTTTTTTTTCGGATATAAAAAACGGTTATACAAGTTTAGTTACTTAGTATAAAAAACGACAGAGGCCCTCGGAACTTACGGATTGACAATTCGGAGTTTATCCAGTTGATATTGTGAGATAATGTTTATTAACTATATTTACTTCTAATACCTGTATACACTGTCAGCAGATACTAATTTGTTACACTTGTACATCGTTATTAGATTTTTACGTCCTCCGGGTAAATATTGGCAGAGAGTTCCGTGTCTCCGAAGGACTCCCGGGGACACCGGAACCCAATTTCCCTGACGGTACATTATGGAGACAGAGACTGTTCAAACAACTACATAAGTTAACTGAATGCGTTTCGTGCGGGGATTTACGGGCAACAGGTTAGTATAAGCTAGTACACGCGCGAGGGACACCTTCAGGCTAGTTCGGAATCGCATATTTTAAGTAAACGCTTTTACCACTTCGCAACACGAATACCAGAAAGCGTTTAGCCTATTCTATAGGGTATTCGAATCTCCCCCCCCACATAAAACGGGCAAAGGATTGGTTTTGGGCTCCTCTCTACGGCGCGTCACCTATTTCTTTACGCCGTCCGGGGGTACGGGTCCGACTTATACCGTTATAGTTGTTTGTGTTTATGGCAAACGGGTTCCATTATGCACGATTGCATAGATCGGATCGATACGTTTCTAATGTAAGTGTTTAATTGATTGATTAAATTAATTGATTAAAGTGAGTTGATTGCAATCGATTTCAGTGTTGCTGATGTCGACATTCGACACACGAATATCCAGCAAATGGTACCATATAGTGAACTACTGTATTTTAAACTTGTTCGACTCGAAGGCAATAATCAGATGGACACCAGTTTCATAGTTTGTTCTTCGGTGTCGTTAGTAAGTGGTAAATATAACGAACGAAATTAGAAACATCGTAAAACAATTACCTTTCGGANAGCACCAGCGGCAGGTCCCATTGCAGGGAGGAGGCATGCACCACTTGGCGCAGCCTCCTGACCCCCCGTAAAAACCGCAACATCAGTGGCTGACTAAAGCCTTTAGTCAGCCACTGATGTTGCGGTTTTTACGGGGGGTCAGGAGGCTGCGCCAAGTGGTGCATGCCTCCTCCCTGCAATGGGACCTGCCGCTGGTGCTCGAGGCTCTGGTCTCAGAACCATTTGAGCCTCTGGAGCCCTCCTCCCTGAAAGCACTGTTGTGGAAGACAGCGTTGCTACTTGTCTTAACGTCAGCCAAGAGAGTGTCCGCGTTAACCGCTCTATCGGTGCACCTGAGTTGCTTGTTGATCCGGGGTGACCGGAGCAGGGCGACACTCAGACCTAACCCCTCCTTTTCATTTCATTTCAAACCTTTATTTATCCAGGTGTATCCCATTGAGATCATTGATCTCTTTTTCAAGGGAGACCTTTGTGCCCAAGAGCCTAAGGAGTGCGTTCAGGTCCAGGGCTATTCAGTTGGGGGGCTTTAATCTAGCTAGCATGTTATGTAGAGCGCACGGCTGCCCTTAGACGCACTGAACAGCTGTTTGTGTGCTTCGGGGGCGGGGTGACCTGGAAAGCCCTTTCCAAGAAGCGCCTGTATCGCCCCTTCATAAACTTTTATCTCTTGGACATGTCTGGCTCCTTTTCATCGTCTGTGCTTGCTGGGGCAACACAGGACTGGTGAGGAGGGATAGGGGGGCTGTGGGTCAGAGGGCATCTGACTCCCTCCCTGTGGCGCGCACTATCCCCATAGGGGCTGGAGGACTCTTTCCCCCTGCTTTAGGGCAGGAAGGGAGAGCCCTCCACGTCATAGTCCATACACGCTCTTCACGGGGTAAGCGAGTGTGGGGGACATGGGGCACTTGGGCTCTCCCCGTGCTCCTTAGGGACTCGGGGGAGGTGGTGCATAGTGAGCCCATACAGGGCTGGGGTCTCTCTCCGTCTACCTATGGATGGACGGGGGGGAGCCCTCAGCACTGTTTTCCGAGCACACTTTCGCGAGGTAAGCGCATCAGAGTGTGCTCTGTCAGCCGTAGCCCCGACTTCTCCATGGTTACGACCGAGGGAGAGGTGAGTGAGGCGCAGCGGCTGCTAACCAGAAAGCCGGCCAGGGACAGTGAGGTGGAACAGTGTTGTTGGACGGCGGCGCTTGTATACATCGGGGCTGTGAGAGATATAACGAGGGGTTACGTATGNTGTGTATGGTAACATGCTTTTGCTGCATTGCACTGAATATAAGTCCGAAATAAGCCCAGAAGAAATTCAGTGCTTTTCCAAACACTGAAGAAAGCCAAATATCCATTGACTTTTCGCTATCCGCACAGGATGTTAGGGGATAATTGTCATTGTTGTTTATATATATATACAGACATGTATAATTATCGTGAGCTTATAATTATCAGTTTTTCTTAGATATAGAAATTGATCTAATTTTAAAATAAGTCCAGAGTTTTGGTTTATTTATTTTGTTTTTTTTGTTTATTTGTTATTATTTTATGTTTATTTGATATTCTGCAATAGGTCTATATCTTGTCCTATACTTAACCAGTCCAGTCGTAGAGCTAATGCACCTAAAAGTTTGGTTTGCCAACCGCCAATAAACACTAAAGAAGAAGAAGAAGAAGTCTGGGTGTGTGTGAGGATCCTTGTGTGGCTGCTGACTGTGGTCAGGGAGACAGTCATATTGAGGCTGTGAATCATGTGCCCATGATTAATAATGCCCACACCGGGTTATATTTGAACTCTCTGCCGCTCTGCCTACCTGTGTTGGGTCCGGGCCCGCATACCGCCGCTCGCTCCTTTGAGTGCAACACATAATCTGATCAGTGGTCTGACAACCCTTGGCTGACTTAAAGTCGCTTACACTTTTAAGTGACAGGTTAAGAGGAGCATGAAATTCTAGAAAGAGTATATGGCAGAGACATAGGTATATCCCTGATTATAGAGGGAACTATGGGAGGTACAAGTATTCTTTATCAATAAGATTTGTAACGATGTGCTTCACAGTCTCTGCAACTATCAAAGAGATGCGACTATCACATGTTATCTGCCTGTGGAGGATATGACAACAAGAGACAAGAATCTTATTTATATTATCGCATGGGCCAGAACTGGCAATGGAAAAAAGACCGCTTGATATCAATTTGCTGACATAGGAAGTTATCATTCCAGACGTATCGGAAAAACAGAGCAACAACAAAGATATGAAATAAGGTACTGGAACGACAACAGGGGCCATATATGTTGTGTGTTGAAGGAGTGAGGGGAGCGATGTATATCTAGGGAGCGAGTATAACAGATGGAGGAATTACTAACGGTGGCCAAATTAGTATTCCCTGTTGTGTGTCCCAATGTGTATATCGATGACAGCAATAACTACCACACAGGATATACGAGGCACACATATAAATCTACAAAACACACGCGAACATGAGACCAATTATGTTAAGGGTGAAGACCGAGCCATTATGATCCATTCTCAGGATTATAAGAGGGATGAGAGGATAATAGAGGATATAGAGGATATACAATGTAGGGAAGATCACAGAGGATATCCGTAGCTAGCGGAGACTGAATAACGAGTGGAAAACTACAAGGTTTTGTGTTTGAACACACCACGTGCTAATTTGAGCAAAAGTCTAGGGTGAAATAAATAATACCGATGCGGATTATAGGTGGAGATTGATTAGCCAAAAGACAGATTTTGAATGTCGGACTATCGAGTAAAGATGAATAGGAATGGATATACACAGCATAAGGACTACTCATCCCCTACAGGATGGAAGATGCGAATCATTTTATGTAATTTAGGAGTGGAATTTACATTATATAGTTATGTTTTCCGGACAAGGGACCTGATATTTCTGTTCTCTTCTGTATCTTATCGTTATAAGGTGTGTGAATCTGGAGTTATACAGGATACTGATAAGGGCAATACCAGATGGGAGAGTGTTATGTGGAAGGAAGAGGACAGTGATTCGAACTCACTAGCAGACATAACATGGACCAATAGAGGATAATTTTTACCGTTAAAATGCCAGTGTAAATACACAAATTAGGACATAACAGAGAGGACTCATTCACTGAGGATGAATATCACAGAGCCGTGATGCAGGGTTATATGACAGCGTGAAAACAACCTCAGGACAATCGTGGCAGCAGTATGGTATACACCACAACATGCACAGGAAATAAATAGAGGATAAAAGGATATAGGAGGATAAAGAGGATGAAGAGGAATAGAGGATATAGAGGATAAAGAGGTTAGAGGTGAAGAGGATATAGAGGATATAGAGATAGAAGAGGATATACAAGCTAAGTAAGAGGAGTATTCTACGACGGAATAGTACAACCTTATGGAGTAGTTGATCTTATGCATATGGATGTATCATATGTAAGCTGGATTTTATCGCTAGAAGGGAACAGCGCGAACACTTAAGAGCCTTCATATCACAAACAGAGGTTATTTAACAACCAGAACTTATAGGAGCGCAGACAATTAAACAGCGGCGACACATAGTGCCTAATAAACAGCATTTTAAACTGTAGCGTGATGAGTAGAGGATTATGTGGAGAGCATGTATCATGTATCTCAGTTGCCGGAGGAGCATCACCTACGAGAGCGATTGAAGAGCGTATAGAGATGTGAGAGAATAAGTTTGTATTGTTCTTAACATCTAACACATAGATCAGTCTGATGAAAGGTAAGAGCACCATGTTGCAAAAAGGAGAGTTTAGACTGATGCGCGTATTTATGAGACTTAGATACAACGTGTTTGAATAGAGAAAAGCCAGGGGGAGAGTATACATAAAGCTAGAGTCATTAGGCAAACTGAGGAAGGGAAGGAGATCATGAATTGAGGAGAAAGAATAAAGAGCTAGACTCGGGCATAGATCGAACAAATCGGATCAGGTAACGAGAGGATCTTCAGACCCTCGAAGTGTACTGAAAAAGAACCTGATGAGCATGCAGTAATGAGGTCCCAGGCGTGGACCTGAGTCATCAGCTAGGATATAGAGGATAGAAGCGACATGAGTCCATCACTAATGGATACATTGTTAGTCTGGTAAACTATATAGGAGCGATGACTCACACTTACCAAGAGGAGAGAGAAGGATATCCACGACTTCTGAACCAGGATAGCGAGGAATGAAGACTATATATGTACTATGGGCTATACATAGAGGATACAATAGAACAAAACAGCCCTAGGCTGATATGGAGTTATATAGATAATTTAGTCCCACTGGGTACTAAAATCCCTAGAAATGATAATCGCATGCAGAGGGTCGCCTAATTAAGCAGGGAGACCTCTATCACTTCTGCTAGAAGGACACTCGCAGTTGAGGTCAAGGATACTAAAAACTAAACTGTGGAGAAAAGGACAATGATTTAGCTGTTTTAGCGTGGAAGTACATGTGCTGGAACTACTTATTGGAGGCAAGAGTATTGAGAGAACAAAGCATCGCAGTAGATTGGCTCATGGAACGAAGCCATGGAATGGACCGGATTTGGCAGCATGAGAGAACACAGAGGAATAAATGTGTTTTAGTATTTTAGAAATGATCTACATATATGAAGTGATACTCATAGTAAACATTTGAAGCAGTTGCGTTCTTTGACCCATATATGTTGAGGATGAGGAACTTATCTGCAGACAATGAGATGAGATCAAGAGACTTACAGAGAGACACTAGAGAGAGAGGTTATGTAGGAAGCTTAGCTATATACACTGGTAAGGGCTAGTTATTACAAGTATCGGCCAGGTTTAACCAAGGCCAGAATTTATATCACAAGTTCACAGCCGACCAGATGTTCTGACTGCACGGGGCCCTTCGCCACATCAATTCCTGACCAGCCCTCTCTTCCTCGATACAGCGAATCCTTCCTAACTAGCTTATAGAGAGTTAATCCACATATCGATGGCCTGACGTAAACATTCTGGGAACACTGGAGATAGCCCCAACATCTGGAGACACTGATCACCTGTTCCTGTGGGTTTAGTTAGGTTTTTATTATGGATCCCCATTAGCACTGAGCATGAGCATTGGCTATTCCTTCCTGGGGCCTCACCCACACAAAACATACATAATACAAACCCAGCAACAGAACAACTCATCATTTCATGAAAGTGCATGGTAAGGAAGTGAAAGCAAAAACAAAACCAGAAAAAATAGTCATCAATTTAGCCATCATCAAGGTTCAAAACCCTAAACAAAATTTTTACCAACAATATAATTACATGATAAAACTAATTACTCAATTGACCCACAAGTACAGTTCAAATTAATTTGTAGTTCCTCCAGATATTGTTTTAGCAAATGTTTTGAAATGTAAGGTTTGCGAGTGTGCTTGAATGATATGGTGCTTGAAGCCAGGCGTTCGTCACATTCATGAAAAACCCTCTGTGACCGATAATATTCAACGATACTGAACCCTCACCCATTTCTTAAGACAGACAACGGACTCAGGGTTGGTCCTAACGTAACACCCAGAAAGGTTAAATATCTTAGGAGTAAGGAAGAATTATTCCCTAACACATTGTTACATTTTATCCATACATTTTTGATAAGTGGAGTAACAATGTTATACCACACACGCTCATTCTTCAGTTGTCATTATTTATGTATATAAATATATGAATATAAAACTTCTTGTGTGAATATCTTTTACTCTTTATTGGTTGGATGGTGAAAATTGTGTGTATATCTTTTATGCTGTTGGTTTCTGGCCGAAATCTCCCCCGTTGGTTCAGGCAACCATCTGCTTAGTTAGGCCTGGAAAAGAAGAACCGCTTTGAGTGACAATAGGTAACTCAGGAAGTACTCGTCTCGTATTTGAGTAAAAGCATTAGTCCAGAGTTTATCAATATCTATTTACAAGTAAAAGTCTGCATTTTTCAAATAAAAGTACAAAAGTATTAGCATAAAAATATACCTTAAAGTGGCAAGAGTAAAAGTAGTCATTATGCGAGATGGCCCCCATTTCAGAAATAATATATTATAAGTGTTTTGGATTGATAATTATTGGATGTTAAAGTGTTTAATCAAACGCTGGTAAAGGAGCAGCTGTTTTATGACTTAGTATCTGCAGGGCCTTTGTGAAATTTTACCCCCAGGTGTAACTAAAGTCCTTTTAAGTGTTTGATATATTTTCACATTATCAATCCAAATCTGTAAATGTACTAAAGGTATTAATTCTAATAAATGTATTGGAGTAAAAGTAGCAGGATTTACCTCTGAACTGTAGAGTAGAAGTAAAAAGGTGTAATGGAAATACTCAAGTAAAGTACAAGTATCTCAAAATGGTACTTAAGGTACTGTACTTTGAGTAAATGTACTTAGTTGCCTAACTTCCCGCCTCTGGTGTGTCGGTTAGGGGAGGGGCAAGTTTCTTCTGTCTTTCTAATCAAAAAGAAATAAAGCCCAGATCAGTGGGGTTGGTCTGGTGTGTGGAGTGAGGGGTTAATGTGGAGAAAAAGGGAGCAGTGTGGCGAGTTTCAGTGAAGGAGACTTACCGTCAATGTCCCACAGAAACGGCAATGAACGTCACAGTTGCATGCCAAACAGCGTCCAGAGTGAACAAGATGAAATCTCCTCGCCAACCGCTCAGGATAAGCCAAACCACTAGCAGTGACTTGTTTTCCAGAAAAAAGTTTGCCAAATCCAGACGTTTCCTGGATCACTGCTTTCTGACTTTCTTGACTTATTATAGTCCCCAACTGTTTACTTCTCTTTTCAAATGCAAAAATGTCAATAAACAGAATGCCAACTTCAGTAAATAAAGCCACTGTTCACTCTTCTCTGTGATCTCCTCCGATGGCTGCTTGTGTATCATTTTTTCTATCCCTCCCACAGTTTATAGGTGTGTTCATTGATCTCCTTCCCCACCTTCATTTCCTGTCAGGGTGACAAAGGCAAATTCTGTACTTTTAATTTATTGTCCCCCTTTCGCTAGAAGTAACTTAACAAATATCCTTATGTTAACAAAATATCAATCTTTTAACAAGATGTTTCTGTTGCCTGAAGTACTGTTTCCGTACTTTATCTCAACGTGATATAAAGCCACCGTTTAGCTGTCACAACGTAAGCCTACATAATTTAGCATAGACTGACATATGAGTGGTATACCCTTCTCATCTAAACTGCTGAGTCATTTCCTCGCCAAACAATGTAGAACTTATTTCTTAAGATACAGGAAGGCGTTTTTATTGCTTTACATTTGAAAACAATGAATATTATGGTGGATCCTTATACAGTCTAAGTTAACGTTAATTCAACCCAAAATCAAATATGTATAATGATGAACTAAGCGAAAAAAAAGGGGAACTCTGGATTGTGGCTCAATGCATTGGTAAGCGTGACCTTTGGATACAGCGGGACACTGCTTCCAAATCCCGCTGCAGTCATCATTCTGCTGAGTCCTTGGCGCAAGACACTTCACATCAAATTATCTCGTGATGATCTACCACAGTTTTGAATACGTATAATCAACTTTGGATACAAAGCATCTAACAAATTGACCGTAAGTGTGAAATGAAATGTAGCTGACCATGCGGCGAGTATTGCCCATAACAGTATATAATGTCTCATAGCTGATAATGGCAATTGAATGGTATTTTCAAAATTTCAAAGAACGAAAGAGATGACGTTGGTTTACAAATAAAATGTCAAAAGACAAATTCTTTGCTCAGCTCTCCGCTCACAACAAGGGTTCAAAATAGGGACGGAAAGAGCAGGTTGGTTGAACACAGGCGTTTATTAACTCCAAACAAAAATATACGCGGGTCTCAAACGTTGCCCGGGTGGGAACCTTCACAGGTCCTTTGGCGACCTTCCAGGATCCCGCTGTCTCACTGTGAATGATGACATCATCCAAGTAAGCAGCAGCATATGCAGAGTGGGGACGCAGCACCCGGTCCATGAGCCGTTGGAAGGTGGCTGGAGCTCCGAACAACCCGAAAGGAAGTGTGATGAATTGGTATAAACCATACGGAGTGGAGAAGGCCGTTTTTTCCTTAGACTCTGGAGAAAGGGGAATCTGCCAATAGCCTTTGGTTAAATCCAGCGTCGTGTAAAAGCGAGCAGTGCCTAGCCGATCCAGACGGGGCAACACCAGTCACTGGTGGACTCTTCTATCACTCCCATCTCTAGCATAGCCTGAAGCTCCGCCTGAACAATTTTCCTCCTGTGTTCAGGCAGCCGATAGGGCCGTGAACGAATGGCCACGCCCGGGGCCGTTTCTATGCGGTGGTGTATGAGTATAGAGAGGTGCGCCCTGGCAGCGTAGAGAACACGTCGGCAAACTGCCTTTGCAACGAAGCAACGTCTGCTCTCTGGCCCGGTGAGAGATTGTCGTGCCACAGACAGACCGGGCGGGCTACGTTTGTGCTTTTAAATGACTCCAGTCCCAACTCATCTCTCTCAATCACCGGGGGTGGGTGGCCCAGAGAAAAACCGACGCCCACCTCCCCTCCATTGCTCCTTCAGGAGGTTTTAAAGGTGGTAATCTGTGTTTGGTCCCCCGCGCTGGGCAGAAAACGCACGCACTCATAATCCTACCCCCCACTCCTCGTCTGAAACCCACGAGGCTCTTGCCAAACTCTGGCGAGTAGTTTAAGCTAAGAGGGGATGGGAAGTATATACAGCACTTTTAATCTCCCCGCGTTGAAAAATTGTTCAGTGCTCGGACCCTCTGTTGTACAGGCGCTTTGCTGCCCGTTTCCTGAGCCCCTGGGAGCAAATTCCTCCCGTGAATCATCCTGCCGCAGTGAAGTGGAGTTTGCGTCGCCCAGGGTCATAACTAACTGGTATTCTCGTTGCCGTTACTGGGGTGCTCTGGGGACCCTCCCTCCCAGTTGTTGTCCCGTTAACTAGAGTCCAAAAACACCCGGGGCCTTCCTAAACCAAATAACAGCTACAAAGGGAGGAAAAAGCCGTGGAGGACTGGGGGCCACCTCCCGCACTGCACAACAAAGAGAATCTAAGCCCCATTTCATACCAAATTACGGCTATCTTCCGTGAAGA
>NW_011363457.1:75485-107096 GCF_000735185.1 Notothenia coriiceps | reverse complement strand
TCCTTAAAACCACAAACGGAACGGACAAATAACTACGATCAACGATCAAGGCGTTATTTTCATAAAACCTAAACCTAAAAGACCGTAAACCCAGGGACACTTGGAACGGGAGGTCGGCACTGTCTCTCCCGATTAACTATACTTGAAACCAAATGTAGAGATGACAGTTATTATTTACTTACACGGGTAATAAGAACCTTCCAACAACATCAATAATCTCACAAAGACAGACAGAAAAACCAGAACTTAAATGCACACAAGACTAATCACACAAACAAGACACAGGTGAGGAGGGAGGAGAAAACACAGGGGCACAAGGTGAACACAATCAGGTAATCAGGTAGGAGGGAACACAGAGACAGGAAGCAACAGGCAAGACGGGGGGTGAACACAGAGACAGGAAGCAACAGGAAACCAAAGACAGAACTAGACATGGCAAAAACACCACACAGACAGATCGTGACACTCTCAACATGAATGTCAGAACTAACTGTGACTGTAATCTATCTTATAATGTTATATATTTCAACAACCAATCATATGTTAACCAGCTGATGGGAGGAAAGGGGAACTGTGGAAGCCATTGAGATTCATCATCTTGGGACTATATGAATATCAACATTTGATACCAATTCAATCAAGAATGTTTAAATATGTCATTAAAAAAAAATCCCATGAAAATCTATAGTTGTGAGGATGATATTAATCTTATAGTGGCACTTGAGGGAAACTAATGGGATCACCAAAGTCAAAAGGATCAATCCTCAGGGGACCATGAATGCCTCAACAAAGAACACTTCAGCTTTTGAGATAGAATTGTTGGACAGCCATCCTTATAGCCATGCTAAAGCACATGAACAGATCACAAATTCAAGGTCCTGCCAGAGCTTAAGGATCAATAATTCACTGCCCAGGAAATTGATCATGCAGTCAAGCAGATTACCGATAAGGAGTTCTTTGATCTCTGTGCAATTACTCTCCCATAATGTGTGATATTATTTCTGACAATGGCAGCTGATGACTTCTCACTGGGTCATTGTTCCTTCTCCATCTGACAAACAGTGAGAGGATCAGATGCTCTGAAATCACTTCAATTACCTCATTTTGGTCCCTCTGATGTGTATCTACTGGTCTTTTATCATTGAACCACAGAATGCCTGGATAACTACATACGTTTTGTTATGATAAGAAGTTAGAATTAATGGTAATAGTCTAGTCCTTCTGATGTAGTGAGGGGATGTGTTTTGTCTGTGTGTGCGTGTGTGTCTGTCCGCGTAAGGAGCTAGTCATTATAATGAGCACACCGCACCGCAGTCTCTGAAGCTTAATTAGGCTAAGCTGCCTCTTTCATTTCAACAGGAACTTTCTGAATTGCAGTTACACACTTACAAAACCACTTAAGTAACAGAAGCAGCAAATGGCTTGGACATTATTAGCTCTAATGTACAGTTTGAATATGTGCTGACAGTTTAGTTTTCAGGCTCTGTAACTGTACAATGATTAGAACTAATATATTTACTTCTTAACTGCAATAATTCCTCTTGTTCAAAGAAAAAAAACTGTTGCTGTGTTTCATTTTTCCACACACCCCTTTGTTTGATGTTTAGCTCAGCATTTGCTTTTTCTGTGTGTTTACTCAGAGTTCACTGTGGGTTTATCCTCGGCTTCTCTGTGAAGGAACTGCACCAACCGTTATATATGAGCAAATAGGATTTTTCAAACATAATCTGTGGTAGTGATTCAATGCAAAGCAGATTTTCTGTTCCTACTAATATTTCTAATGTAACAGACAAGATTTGATAGAGTTTGCCTTTTCAGGATTTCACATTCACACCGAACAATTCCTCTTTCCTAGCTGTAATCCTATTTTTCTGATTTAATGTGACAAATCACAAGGTCACCAGCAATTTGTGTCCTTACAATGTATGAGCAAAGCAGAAATTGCAAGTAAGCAAAATGTAGCTTTTTGTTGGAAGACAAAATGGGATTTTAACCAATACAATGAGAAGCAATTTCACCTAAGGATTTGCGCCTTTGCAGTTGCTCAACCTGCTAAAAGTGTTAACATCACTGCCAAGCAATAATGTATCTGTGCGATGTGCTATTTGCAAAGAGAAGATGTGTAGATCTAAAAGAATGAATTGCACGTAACTGCAAAGGTTTTGGTATGTTTGCACTATCATATCTTCAGCTAAATAATAATGTTGTGATTTAGACCTCGAGAAGAGGCAGAGAGCAGTTTGCAAGTGATGTCAAATTCATGGTGCAACTAGCTGCTATAATCCAAATTGTGTATTTTCCTGCTGAAGCACTGTTCTACCAGCTTTTTGTCAATGTGTTGATTTCAATACCACATAATACAATGCAATCAAAACATTGGAATATTTTCCACTTCCTGTGGTTACATAATGCCACAATCAAGCCATATTAAAAACATTCTATTTACCAGTTTACAACTTCTAAAAAGTATTCATGTTAACAGCCGAGTCATAATTGTGTACGCTTTGAAGAATTAAACTTTCCTCAACAAGCACGGAAACTTTACAGGACCAACTCTGTAATTGAACATATGTCTTCAGTTGTCTGATGATATGGGCCTGGAAATATTTCCCACCACCCATTCTATAATGCATGAGTGCAGCACAGTGTAGGGTCGTATTCAGCAAAGCCATTTTATCTAAAGGGCCTCACACATTTATCCCTCTACCATAAAACAAGGGAGACTACTGCTATCTTGCGGCTCACAATATAAATTGGGTCAGCCTATTCCTTTTTCTTTGATAAGGAAAACCATGGCCATCAAACATACTGAAACCACGTCCTCTTTTATGGTTTATTTTCTGAGATTATTCACTGCTGTTTTGAACTATTTTGGAAACCAAGACCTGACAGATATATGAGGGTTGTGATTAGAAACTAGTTGATTTCACCATGAAACATTGGTGGATATGCTTGAGTTTGAGGTTGTATTGCTGCCAGTTTATCTGTCAATGACATACAGTTTTGTGTTTTGTTTGTATGTTACTGGTTCGGATTCACCTGAATTAGTAATGGCAATATCAAATAGTATAGCGACAGAGGAAGAGCTGCTACCTTTATTAGTTTCTCCTAAAGTGACTGCTCCTCATGTGTCAAGTTAGATCTTCAAGGCAGACTAAATAAAGTGGGTCTTACATTTCCACCTGCAGCATGTCACAGCAGTACTGTCATCATCTTACCTACTTACATTGTAATTTACAAGCCTTACAGGCCTCCAATAAAAGAAAGACTGTGGCAGCGGGGTGTGGTGTGGGCGCTGGCTGCTGGAGTGAAGGGAGTGGCTCGGCCGGAGGCCAGACAGCTGATCGGAATCAGGTAATCAGTGCCGGAATAAAAGCATGTTGTAACCTGGTTCTGGTCTGTTTCGCAGTAGGCGGGATCCTGGAAGGTCGCCAAAGGACCTGTGAAGGTTCCCACCCGGGCAACGTTTGAGACCCGCGTATATTTTTGTTTGGAGTTAATAAACGCCTGTGTTCAACCAACCTGCTCTTTCCGTCCCTATTGTGTGTGTGTGTGTTTGTGTGTGTAGTGTGATTTGTGTGTGTGTGTGTGTGTGTGTGTGTGTGTGTGTGTGTGTGTGTGGCTGTTTGTGTGTGTGTGCGTGTGTTTGAGAGAGAGAGAGTGTGTGTGTGTGTGTGTGTGTGTGTGTGTGTGTGTGTGTGTGTGTGTGTGTGTGTGTGTGTGTGTGTGTGTGTGTGGGGCGGGGGGGCACAACTTCCAACAGGAGTCATTTGGGGGGGCTCTTGGGAAAAAAGGTTGGGAACCCCTGATTTAGATAATACTACAACATGTCTTTATATATTTGTGACTGTGTCTTGAACAGGTGAATGCCATTGTTGTGACCCAGTCACAGCGAAACAACGTGCCCAAACCCAGAAAGAGAGTCATTTTACTCGGTGTCTCCAGGAGCATATTTTACAGGGAATAAAACATTATCAGACTCAAAAGGTGAAAACAATACCAGCGTTGCTAACGAGGTTGATGGTTAAGTTAAAGTATATTCATGCAACTTATAAAAAACGTCTGTGGCAGCGGGGTGTGGTGTGGGCGCTGGCTGCTGGAGTGAAGGGAGGGGCTCGGCCGGAGGCCAGACAGCTGATCGGAATCAGGTAATCAGTGCCGGAATAAAAACATGTTGTAACCTGGTTCTGGCCTGTTTCGCAGTAGGCGGGATCCTGGAAGGTCGCCAAAGGACCTGTGAAGGTTCCCACCCGGGCAACGTTTGAGACCCGCGTACATTTTTGTTTGGAGTTAATAAACGCCTGTGTTCAACCAACCTGCTCTTTCCGTCCCTATTTGAACCCTGTATGAGCGGAGAGGCTCACAACGTCTTTCTCTTAATTAACCAGCAATAGCACAAGATCGAAAAATATATGCCTTCTGTGCTGCAGATCCATGCAAAGCAGGCTGCATAAACAGCAAGAAACATGTTAGGCATTGTGCACTGAGAGGCTGCAAAATTCCACTGGAACAATTCTGACTTCTGACTTTGGCTGGGAATTTCAGGGAATTTTTGTAAATTACAGAGGGCTAACTGTGTGAGTGTCTGCATGTAAGTCTCCCTGAGCAGCTGGAAGCTTGCACGGCAGCCTCTGCCTCTGTATGAATGTGTAAATGATGACCTGTATATATAAAAGCACTTTAAGGTGTCACAAAGACTGGAAAAGTCCTATATAAATACTGTCCATTTATCATAGATATCTTGTTCTATAATGCTGTCTTAGCTGATGTCTAGGCAATCAGTAAGCTGATATACTGTAGAGAGGTGATACCCCCAATTATCTTTAATTTTTCAAAATTAAAACATGCATAAACTGAGATTACAGAGCAATTATGAGCTGCCTGGATTTAAAGAGAAGCAGAAACCCAACCAACCCGAGGCTAACAGCACATCAGGAGCTGTCAGAGTGTCTCTTAAGGACCTCATATGTTGCCTGGCAGATAACAGCATCTATCCTCATGCAGCATATCAATGGATGTTCAAAAGTGCTGCTCTCAGGTTCCATGGAAGCGGCTGAAAGGCTTCAGAGGCTACACTTAAGCAAATCCACATGTTTGCTGAGTGCTTCACACAATGCATTTACTTTGCTACCAGTCACACTTTCACTGACACATTGCATTTCACTCCCTCGTCTTTCTGAATAGTACCAATTACCGAGCAGTGGAAAGAGAGGAGAGGGAGGAGAGCTCTTGTAGTGAGGGGGATGAAAAGACAAATCGCAGGATAAAGACCAAATGATTTGCACGCTCATTTGCATGTCGGTCATGCTTTGTGCCCATCTTTACTATTGGCCCTCAGATTTGGATGTATACTTCCAATGTGAAGCAGCTGTCATTATATCTGAGACATGAAATCCCAAAACTAATTGTAGCTGGTGTTTTCGTTCCCATAAGTCTTGCAGAGGGATCAATTTGTACGGCCATGCATCACATAAACTTGCAACTGGAGCTCTAAACTGGCTATGCCCATGAGTGCATACATGCATTTATGTGTGCTAGTTGGGGATGATGTCATACCTCTAAATTGTGAGACACCTTTAGTGGCTCACAGTCACATCACTGCGGGGAATCAGAGGCGCCGCTGGTCCTCCTGGTGTTCACATGTTATATCAAACCCCAGTTATTCTCTCATTATTCCTCATAAAACTTTAACAGTGCAGCAATTAAAGATTCTCTACCTGCAAAAATGTGTTTGGCTTTAAATGGCAGACAATAATGATGGAATAATTGCCAGTGCCAAGTATAGGTGAAAATCCATTGCATTTAACTGTAATTTAAGTGCAAAATGTGTTTGTTCTATGGCAGTTTATGGCAATTTATGTCAAAGAAGCTCTGGACATTCAACAATCGGGTATTTATTGACATATGTTATATGATTGAACAAAACGTGAACAAACGAGGGGTTACGTACTGTATGGTAACCCTTGTAAGCACAGGCGGATCCCTCTACTGGACTATAGGTACTCCCCTTGATCATATCATGCAAGCATTCATCCACTGAGACTTCTATAGACGTAGCCGGCCCCGGGGCGGGCCTACCTGAATGCACGCACATCTCACCGCATAAAAGAAGGTCTCGCCTCCTGACTGTCATCCCATACTTCTCTTCAGCGAGCAGCATAGGACAGACAGTTCCCCGATTAGAGGGCTCCGCCTGTGCTTATATAACAAGGGTTACCATACGTAACCCCTCGNGGCTGTTGTTGGGGCTGCATAAACGTTTTTTTATTTTTTGTTTTGTAGGCAGACCATGCAGGCCAGCCCAATGGTCACCAAGGTTCATGTTTTAATAGCATTTTTGCTATTAAAACATGAACCTTGGTGACCATTGGGCTGGCCTGCATGGTCTGCCTACAAAACAAAAAATAAAAAAACGTTTATGCAGCCCCAACAACAGCCTATGATCATCAACAGACTTTATGCAATGCTTCATTGGATACATGCATATATTAGATAATAATCTCTCTCTAACTCCTAACACATCTAAATCTACTTCCAACATGGATAAATGTTCATAAAAGATATCCATTGTTTGTTTTATATGCTTCTTGAAATCTAAAAGAAACACATTGTTTTTCTAGAACAGATTACAATCGGAAATGGCACAAACAAGTGGCAACGATGTGTGACGAAGGTGTTGCGATGGCTAGGCTATTTCATGCAATTGAAAGTGTAACTTAAGCTCGCTCCATTGCGGAGATATTCCCGCGAGAGTGCGGAAAACTTAAATAAATAAATGTATTTCAAATGTGAAATTTTAACAAAATACTCACGGACCACTAGGGGGCGCTCACGGACCACCAGTGGTCCGCGGACCACACTTTGAGAAGCACTGTAGTCGTCTGCTCTGCATGCTAAGACTTTCTATGAGGTGCTGGCCTTTTGCTTTGTTTCCGCCCGCGCCCTTCGGACAGCTTGTGTCCACTGCTGTATCAACATTGTTATTATGAGCAAGTTAGCATGCTAAGGTTGTCATGTAGCTCATGTACAGACTCTAACGGCCCGTCCACACCTTATACAGTCTATGGTCCACACACAGGCATGAAAAAAATCTTGAAAGATCTTGATTCTGGGCGTGTCTGAAGCTTGGCGATTTTTTACGAGCAACGCGACCAACAATGAATCTCCCGCCCCCGACATACAAAGCAATAACAATGTTAAAACGAAGTAAACTGGATATATAAACTCCCCAAACAGGCGAAAAACCTACCCGTTTCACCCACTGTCTCTGCCACCTCCCTCCATGCCTGGTTCCTCCGGTTTGTATCCCGGTAAATAGTTCTGGTCGTAAAGAACCGGATGATTTGCTACCGTAATTTCTCGTTTGGAATATGAGGAAATGAACTATGGTCTGGTTCTCTCAGTTTGCACGCAGTTTGATTGGCTAGCGCTTGCACTGGCGGGATTTGCATAAACGGGATTTGACTGGCTGATGCCAGCTTCGCAAGCATTGGAAGCATCAAAAGTTGAACATTGCTCAACTTTTTATGCTCACGATGCTCCGCTCCCCACAATGCAGTTCGGCGAAGATTAAAAATCTTCTACGTCACCCCATTCAAGTGAATGGGCGAGGCTTTGAAAGATTTTTTTCATGCCTGCCGTAGGCCCGTCCACAAGAATAGCCCTAGAGGCAGCTGTTGAAACGCTTGCATGCAATGTACATGTCTAACTGTGATTGTGATTGGCCTAAATAGACTGTATAGTGTACATATCCATGTGACTGGTGTAGTAATGAGTGTAATGGCACTAAAAGAGCATCTGGGCAGGTTACTGTCCTGGTGCCTGCTTCCTGCCGAGACTGCCTACTCTCTCTGTTGAATAATGTAACAAGTGGTGAGTGGTGTGGGTGGCACAGAGGGATGGCCTCTCCTCAAAATAGACTTCAGCGCAAAGGCAGAAGGCTTCAGAGAGAAGATAGCCACACAAATGTTGTTATAAAACAGATCTGACAGCAATGTCAATCTGCAGTTATTTATAAAAGCACTGCAGTTTGGGCAGAATCATTTAGGCTTATAATATTTCAAAAGACCAGTCATGGTCAAGAAAAATAAGTATGAGAGGCAATGGCTTTGCATCTGCGGGAAGTGGCATCAAGGAAATAGGTTTGAATGTGTGCTGAGGTGGTTGGGTTCATCCCTGGAGCATGTGAAACATATAGGAAGTACAGCCAGCTGTGACCCTGAGACAGGAGTGGTCCCTTCCTCACACCATGTCTCTCTGTGTGTTTGGTGTGTGTGCAACTTGAGCACAGAGAGCATCCTCGCTATTTCAACAGGGGAGTCATCCAAACTCCTTGGCAGGCAGCGTGTAGCACTTTGAGAGGATGGAGAGCGGGATAAATGGAGCAGAAGAGCTGGATTCCTGAGAGTAGATCCATTAAACAAAAATCAGGGGGGGCTGACCATTATGGGTGGCATGTGGTAGCTGATAAGAAATTCGTGGGCACGTGTTAAGAGTCGCCAGATTTCTGTGCATGCACTCAGCGGCAAGGCGCTCTGTGAGGCAGCGGACGGTGTACTACATGGAATCAATGTTGCGGAGGAGAAATCAATCAAACTGGGGCTAAAACACTGTTTTCAAGACAATCTGCCGTTTGGTGCTGCATTCTGGAACTCCTGACAGCGCTGGTCGGGTCATGGAGAAAGGACATTCATACCAATAATTTTCCAGCTGATGCCAAGGATGCCTTTTCCTCTTATGCTCTCCAGCAATGCGCCCCAGTGGACTCCAAACTTTAGTACGATGGAATCAACTCTTAATCGCAACAGTGGCTGCAATGCTTTTGGGACCTCGTTTAGTTTTGTGTCTTTTCCGAGTCTTAGAATGTCTAAAGAACACTGCAGTGTGGGATGTGAATGATAGTTATTATAAATTAATAAAGAAGAGGTTGGTTGGTTGAGGCGAACTCTCTCGGCTCATCCTCTTTACTTTTATCTTGTGAACATTTTTGCGACGGCTCCTATGGGAATTAAGCACTCGTCCCGCTGTATGCTCCTCAGGAGAAAAATGGCGGAGTCTGAGAGCATTGAGGTAAGTGTGAGATACACCATTGATTTTCAGAGGAAACACGTGAGTGCTCGTTCAGAGCCCTAAACGTGTCACATCATATTAAGCCATTTAGTAGAAGTTGCACCACTGACAAAATGCAGATACTGACAGGGAGATTGCAGTCTGAGGGACCCCTGCATTACACCCCTGCATTAATTTAATATTCATTTTGTGCAGTGAGTGTTTCCAACATCGAGCACATTTGGTTTCACTTTAAATTATAGTAGGCTACAGCGATCAAATTGTTCCAAGGAAAATCTTATTTTACAACAACTTGCCCAGTCTGTTCAGCGTCGTAAAACATCTATATATTGTGTCATCTATTTGCGTAAAAACACCCCGTTTTAATAAGGAATATGCTGTGAGCATGGTGATGTTTAACGGGACAGAATGTGCTGCTGCTTCAGACAACTTGCGCTGTCCAAGGTACTGCAGCACCTTGCAGAGGAAGAGGAGAGCGCCGATGTGAGGAGCAGTTTGTGGAGAAAAGTACGGTGAGCTAAAGACGTATTGGTTCAGCAGCCTATGAGTCCACATTATTGGTTCCACGTAACACCTCCTAAAGGGATCCAAACGGGGATAGTTCGGTACATTTAGATAGAAATCGACGGATTCTAACTGGACCAATCGATAACTCAAAAACAAAAACATCCTAAAAATCACAAACGATGTCTCTTAACGACCGTTTAATGTAGTAACAAAACTAAACAATTGGTAACAAAATAAGTCAATTTGCACCGTCATCCGAGCTGTGCAACTTAAACCACAACCTGCAGCCACAGGAGACGCGCAGGGACCGTCTACAAAGTGTAGGCTGAGTCTATCTCTCTCGCGGGCACTGAGTCACAGTTCCTTCCAATTTTAAAATTAAAATGTCCCTCAACTGTGATGAAAGGCGGCTCTGCGTCACTGCAAAGCTTCTATATAAATGTTGTTGTGTCCACGGAATACAAGTTTACCAAGATGTAATATTCAAAGCTCCCTGAATGGGAACTTTGATCAAAAATGGATGTGGGCCTCCCCTTTGTGAAATAACTTTGAAGCACTACACTGAATAATAGTAGAGGTATTAAATATTTTAGACAAGGAAAAATAAGCACAACATCTTTAAAGGCATATTTCTTCCAAACAAGTATTTCAATATAACCATATGAGGCCATTAATGTGTGAAGTTATTTTGGTATATGTATGACAGGGAAGTTTTTGAAAACATGTTCTAATTTGTATTATTGTACTTTGTAGACAGTCCCTGCGCACTTCTCTTTCCTCCTGCTGCAGGTTGATACCAATGCTTAGCGTGTATTGGCTTGTTTTGACAAAAATTAGGTTGTAGCCCATTGTCTACATTACTACAATTGTAAAGAGACGTTGTGTGTGTTTTAACAACCATTTGTTTATGAGACATTGATTTGTCAATTTCAAATCCGACAATTTCTAACCTCACCAATCTAACAGGGATTCCTTTGATGCAGGGAATAGTTAAAGTCTATCAATTGCCCCACCTTCCAAATGTACATTATACACCTTTGATTGAAATAATAATCTACTGCGTTTTTTGTATTTATTTATTTTTTAATTCAGAGCAGCACAACATGAGCCCAATATTTTATTGAGTGCAGTGCCACATCGGTATTCACAATGCATTTTATTGAGTGCAGTGCCACATCGGTATTCACAATGCAATTAAGCAGTGCTGATAAGTCATGCATTAAAGATTCACCCTGAGAAGCCTCATGTTGCAACATAGCTCATAAAAAGGAAAAGTTACTCCAAATCAAGTTTATTAGTAGAAGCAATCGCAAAACTCTTATTTTATCGATGAAGTCAGCAGGAACTGCATTAATTTTGCTCCTCTGTGTTGTTTTGGAAAGTTAGATTTTTCAGAGGCACCTAAGTGCCATAATGGGAGAAGACCAAAGTGATTCTCTTTCCTCATGATACTGATTTCCCTCAACCTTATAGCAGGAAAAAGCTTTTCCTGTATCTGATACCTTTTTGCGGATATGAATTCCATTGAGTTTTACTGCATTATCCTCCTACTGAGATTTTAACAGAGGTGTAACACAAATGTACAGAAGTGCCTATGTGTCCCCGCAGAAGTGCCAAGTCAGTCCTTCTCTTACAACAATCCTATCCTCCATGAAGGCCCGAGGATAAAGTCGGAAATACAACCCTAAATGTGTTTATCTGTCTGGGGGCGTGGGGGCAGAGTCAAGGTCGTATGGCACTCTCTCCTTCCTCTGTCAGGGGGCATCTCAGTTACACTCACTGCAGCTGCTCCATTCTGACCGCACTGCACCCCCTGTCAACTTTAATCTCTGCGCTAAATGACGATTTTCCTGATTTGCAACTTTGAAAGGGATCCCACAATTCTGTATTAAACTTGGCAGCTTTAATCGCCGCCTCTGTGGCCCGCCTTGTAATTATTGACTCTTTAAGTGAGGGCTTGGAGCCAGCTGTTCATCAAATCCTTATTTTTTTGCTTTCGCTGGTGTAATTTATTTGTAGAAGATGCCAAGATTTCATTTGCAGTGGAAGGCGTGAAAGAACTGAGCTTCAAGGTGAATGACTATAAAGTATAATATACGGTTGCTGACAGATGCCAGCACGTTACAACGGCCCACAACATTTCCATTAGGAGAAGAACGCTGAAGTTACAAAAACGATGCAATAAAAACAACTGTGCGAAAACACATGCAAATGAACAAACATCTTCACTATCTTGAAAACACATGCGCAGCATTTCGAAAACATTCACCAACTTGAGGAAACATGCGCAGCGTTAACGAAAAGTGGTGCATAAACACAACTCTGCAAGAAGCTAACAAACACAATGAAACAGGGACACTAAAAAGTGAAGTTGCAGTTAAGGCTCCTTGATTATTTCAATTATAACCACGTCTCAAGAATATTAGCCTCAGAAATAGTAGGTTAATATGCTGCGCAGCACTGAAGTGCACCCTCTTCAGATCAACATCATGGCTTTAAGGATTAGGAGAAGTTGGTATTTTCCTTTTTAATAAGGGAAATGCAAGAAGTTTTTTGAAATGTAAAGACACCTTAATGGTAATATCATTTTTATAACTTCAAATCCTTTAAAGCCAAGGAGAAGGCAGCAGTGCAATTATCATTACTTTAGGGATGGAGAGGGGAGTAATGGAAAATACTTTGTTCCTACAGTATATAAAATGTAAGCGAAATAACTATTTAATATGCAACTTTTTTGCTTTCCGGAGATTAAAGATTAAATATGGTGATGTATAACTAAAGCATCCCTCCCATACACCTATTTTCGTTCACGGCGCAATAATTTACCATTTATTATTAGAAGGCTGAAAGTTGGAACGAGAACAAACACAATAATCGGCTTATTGGCACATAACAGAGAAACTGGGAGTCTGTTTCTCCACCTCCCTCACATTGTGTCTTACTCCCAAACTAACACACACACACACACACACACACACACACACACACACACACACACACACACACACACACACACACACACACACACACACACACACACACACACACACACACACACACACACACACACACACACCCTGTGGCTAGACCTTTCCAGCTGGCCTGAGAGGTGATAATCAGCGCATTATGGGTGGACCGTCTGTGCAGAGCAGAGCTTTCTTGCCATCCCTCCTGCCTTCTGTTCACAGACTTCATGTCAGTATCAAAGTATTCTCCAGACTCAATGAACTCTCTGGACTCTGTGAAACCACCAGACGGATTCTTGTAACAGTAGACTGACAGTTGAGCTAAGTGGGAAATAGCATATGAAATGGATAAAGATTAGGGCATGAATGCAAATCGCACCTTGATGTTACCTCCACATTTTGTGTCTTACTCGTAAAGTGATTTGGATAACTAGACCTTAGAGTTCTTGGCCTCAATGAACAATTGTTCCTCTCTTTCTCTCTGTTTCTAGCAGCCACAGCCGCAGCCACGGCCGATCCGCATAATTCAGTCCCAGTCGGCGCAGCCCACCTCATTGCCCAAGCCGGTGCCTTCCATCCAACATGCCTCGCGGCCTCCTCTGCCGCCACACACACCGCATGTGGCCAGCCTGGCCGCCCCTCCTGGGCGGGGGAAGATTTCCAAGTTCCTTAGCCCAGAGGAGATGACCTCACGAGACTACTACTTTGACTCTTACGCCCACTTTGGTATACATGAGGTATGTCATATTGCAGTGAGAATCACTCTTCTGTCTTGTTCCTGTCTGTTTCTTGTCAGGGTTTATTTTATACTTTGTAACATGAAGGAGCGGAATTTTTTCATCAAATAGTGTCAGCAACTAAAGTCCAGAATGAACTGCACTTAAAATAATTGCTATGTACACTTAACTCTTTGGGTTTCCACAATAGAAATCAATAAAAAGAAAAAGAAAGACTACTTAAGACTACTAAAGATAGTTTGTACTGGACCCTATGGAATATGCATTTTTATTCATCAGATGATAGTTATACCAGCAGCTCCACATGTACGTACAGCGGCAAACTTAGGGAATAGTCTTTCATTCTCACAGTGACGTAATATTACATCTTAATTCTGTCATTTTGCAAATTGTTCAACTTGCAGAAGACATTGTTGTTATAGTAAATGTCAAATATAATTCAGAGAACACAGTGAAGTAATTGCTCCATTATTTTAAACCTGAGTGTAAACATATTTAAGTTCGAAGATGCATTGAATAAAAATAAAACCAAGAAATATCCCTGCAAGATCTATTTAAACGGTAAGATAATATAATTTTACCTCAGACTTCTTATTTGATGTCTTGTGTTTTTTTCTATTTACCTATTAGACAGCTGCCTTTGCCTTTAGATCTCAGTCATGAATAAAATGTCAACCATTAGGAATTGAGCCTGAATTGCAAATGAAACTCGTAATTTGTGATGTCATTTTCACCAAAAAGAGCTCTAGTGTACATTATTAATTCGGTTTGAAAATAGAACAAAATGAGGCAAAAAGCTCAAATCTGCACAGCAACTTTAAAAGGCCAGACTAAAGCCTTGATCTAACTCCAGGGTAGATGACAAAAACTAGATCATGCAGACCCTCATGGCTACGCAGGGACCATGAATCGGTCTTTGATTCCCGCTGACGTTGGTCTCTGTGTTTTTATTTGTCTTCACTTCTTTTTCTCTTTTAGACCTAATTATTTCAGACTCCTCTATTATTAGTTGGAAATGCACCATAATGATGATCTTGTGTGACACTTTTTGTGAACTCCCAGCCTCCTCATGCTCTAGACTACACAAACAACCTATAATAGCTTAAATCTTTATGTCGTAGACAGTTAGAACCATGGGTGGGGTTATGGTCAACCAATCCTATCAAAGGACATGAGATCTAATATAATAACATAGACGTTCCTATATGACCTGTGAGATTAATCTTTTATATTTCTGGGTAGAAGCTCAGGGGTCGTTTTATTTTGTCGTTTCCTCACACTCACGCATGCATGCATTCAGACAAAGAATGAATGCTCATGGGGTTTATTGGAAAATCAACCCTGGATTTGAATATAGAACCATAGGGCTGAGAAAATATATAGAGTTTGATTATGTGTGTTATTTTCCACCGCTCCTCTGCAGATATCCCGGCAAATCCAGCCCCATGTTGTCCAGCCAATGTTGTTAATTCACAAAATAAATTGTCCCTCTCCTCAGGGGTTAGCTGTGTCCACATCTTCCTGAAATGATTTCTCATATGCTAAACCAGGAGATGCTGAAGGACGAAGTGAGGACGCTGACCTACAGGAACGCCATGTACCACAACAAGCACGCCTTCAAGGACAAAATCGTTCTGGATGTTGGAAGCGGGACTGGGATCCTGTCCATGTTCGCGGCCAAAGCAGGGGCAAAGCACGTGTATGGGGTAAGACGTGTTTCCTTTCAGCAGAGCGTTATCATGCTGGGCCTGACAAGCTGCTCACACTGTGTGCACGTACTGTATCTGTATGACAGGCTCTCAGCACATACATGTTACCGCATTTTCGTCAGGCTCCCTTTTATCTTCGTGAAAGATTTCGTGTGACAGGTAGATGATAAAACGGTGTGGCCTCTCCGGCAGGCTGACAGGATTAGCTTTAGCGTTTTAAGAGCTCTTTCTGTTTATCGATTAATGGAGTAGAATGAATTGCTAGTCAGGGCATGTCTGAGGATACATGCTGGATACCCTCCGCCGGTTTGAGATAACAATGTAGAACTTCATTTCTTTCTTCAGGACAACACTGTATTTGCTCTCAGGGGAGGAATGGTTTACTTGGAAATGTCAAGAGATATCATGTGTTAGCCTTGGCCTCGCTTCCCAAATTTGGATTCCTTGCTTATTTGGCTGTTTTGTAAGTTCTTCAGTGGTTTTCAACCTTGGGGAGAAATGTGGAATAGTTTATTTTCCCTTCTTAATTCACTGTAGAGGTGAGTCCAATGTGTGTAAGAGAGATATTAGAGACTATTTTGATAATAGGTTTCACTTGGCCAACGGTTATCTCCTCAACTGTAGTTGACAACTAGAGATTTCTGTTATTAATCATACCAAATTATTCTCAGATGTAGGTCCCTGGAGCAAAATCTTTTCAAATGGGGGTCTGTGACCTAATGTGTATCAAATTCTTTGTAGTTAAACCTGAAATACCACTTCAGTTTGTGCTTAATCTCACATTTGCGATGCTTCTGTCCATCTGGAAAGGATATTTCTACATAAATGGGGCTAAGATATCTGGGATTTATTTGACCTTCGGCTTAGATGCTCTTAGTTTGAGGTCTGCACCGATGCCCGATACCTTTATCAGACCTAAAGCTTATAAAGCTCCATGTGAAAGATGGGCTTGTGAGGTGGAAGTACTGGGCTATGGGCCAATAATAGCATCACTCTGCCATATGGGCCTTGTTACAATAAAAATGAAAAGTGATAACCTCTCTGGCTCCATATACTGTAAGACATAAAAGACTCTTTCATGCTGAGGACCATATGTATCATAGAGCCATATAGTCATAATACACTGGTTCCACATTCATTCAAATGTATTGTAATACACATCAAATAAACAACCGTTGTTTGTACATTTATTTTTGCTTGAATTTGTATCTCCCCGACAACATTTTTGAAAATACAAAAAGATGGCTCTCTGGCTCCATCTGCATTTCTATTTCATTCCGATGAAATTTAGGCCTTCAGGCGTTTTTTTAAGATCAACAACCATTTCCAGCCTAAAAAAGATTATTGATTTTGAAGCAAGCCTGAGGGCTTTGAATAGATGAAGGAGTGTGAAACCTTTTCTCCTACTTTTATGTTTACTAACAGCACTTCATTACAATCCTTGGTTAGCAATACTTTCGTAGTATTTTAAAACTTTTAAAAAACAGCGGTAACATTGACTAGTTGTATACAATGGTGGCTCAACTAATTACTGACTTAATGTGACTCACAACTCAAACACGTGCATGACACCTGAGCAGAATAAGATACCTGTTGTGTCTTCAGACAGAAGGGCTAGCAGAAGTCCACCGTGACGAGCTGAGTGACATTGACTCTTCATGACACTGGTTTGAGGTGCAAGATGCCCTGCTTGAGTGTGTGTTGAATCTAAATGTGACCTCGAGGCTGCAACTGGAGCGGAGCGTGATGGACAGAGGGCTAATGGCTGTCTGTTCTCGCAGAGTTCACTGAGAGAGTGGAGGAATCATGGCCAATTAGAGGGCTGACGCTTGTATGTCTGCGAGGGCTCAGGCTTACATAAACCTAGTGCAACATTAGGCATTGTTGACACAGCCTGGTGTTAATGGGCAGGAGACAGACAGAAGGCTTTGTGCGCCCCAAGCAGCCTCCTGACCGCTGCTCCACTAACAAGCAGCAGAGAATAGGGCTTCTCCAGGGAGGCAGTGCTAATGTCAAGTCCCTGCACCCTGTATGCATGCTCAGCAGGGAAGCTGGTGACCTCAGCTAGGATGCAGATGCCAGAATATCATGTCAGTGTGTATGGCAAACTGCATATGGAACTGTCATTATTGGGATATTCTTTGATATTACACTATATTTAGCTGACACTTTTATTCAAAGCAGCTTATATTTAGTGCAAAAAACCAAGAAGATACAAATTCAAGAAACAGCCAGAAACTGAGACATACAGTATTAGCCAGACAAGCAGAGATGTGTGCGTCAGGGGCGGCACCAGGGGGGAGCTAGGGGATGCTGAAGCACCCCCCAGGATTGCCAAAGCACCCCCTAAGCACCCCCAATAAATATGTTTTTTTTTTTTTCGAGAATTATTATTATTTTTTTAATTAAATTAAATTAGAAAAGTTATTGATTACATCAATGCAAATGTGAAACAAACAAATGTTTGACCAAAAACATAAAGCCAACACAGGTGATTAGGCCAATGGCCAGCACCCATTAGATTTTTGACCTACCCATAGGCTAAATTACTTTGTGACACTTGAGTGACTTCCTGTTAGCTGGAGCGCCAAATTATTTGCTAACAGCAAAGTGACAAATGGATCGTTTTTTAGTCCTTAAACGTCCACGTGTGGACATTCAATCAAAACCACCTGAAAGCGAGAGGGATTCTGCACATAATAGGCCTCGTGAGTACAAGTAGCTTACTTCTGGCTCTCTGTGTTTCATTCAAGCTCTGCTCTGTGTGTGTGTGGCACGAGCCATTTTGTGTGCGCGCGCGAGCACCGGTGGGTCTCTACCGGAGATCGTTGTGGTTAGCATCTGGTGCTAGCTAGCCAAGCTAACGGATATAAGGAGCTTTTTCAACAACAAAGTGGAGGGAGAACTCTCTCCTGTCACACTGAGAGTCTCAGATAACCTCAGCTTAGGTGAAGTAAAGGACTCTCAGTGTTTAGATAGTTAACTTTAGTCTAGTTATCTTAGTGGGTCTCAAACGGTTTGTTTTAAAAGGGGAGTGATTTGTAAAATATCTATAAAGAAATAGTAAATCTGTTTACAGTTCTGTTTCATATGTATGTTGAGAGATGTATCCATAGATCTCTTCATTTTGCTCTCAAAGTGCACCAGATTGATGCTTTTAANGTGTGCTTGCTTCGGCTGGTGAGAAGGTCTGAATGTTGGGTGAGCTAGTGGTGCCAGTCTCAAAAGTTTTGAAACAAATCTCACTGAACTTCTCGTTGATTTTTATTTCTTCATAGCAAAACGTCTGCTGCATGTATGCCAAAAACGTACACCTCTGTCAGACATGTTGTTTAATGTTTTAATCCTCCTCTGGTGCTCACATAGTAACTGAATGATTTGCTGCTTGATGCTGTCTTTAAAATGGCCATCACTATTCTCGTCGCTAGTGTCATAATTGAAAAAAATGTCGTCGTCATGTCACACAATAAGTTCTGGAACAACTATTCTTTGTGTGACATGAACTCGCGGAAGCGCACACTAACTCTCCTGCAGCATCTCCCCACCCAAGTATCTTTGCACTTCGGTACTAAACCTTTCCGCAGTAGCTTTTCAAGATGTTAATCCGTTTGACCTGTCGACAAAACTGCAGTTTGACCTCGAATCTTTTATGAATACATGTCGCTGTGATAGATCCCCTTGCCTTGATTATGATGTTCAACAGTTCAGTCACTTCAGTTAAAAACCGATCCCATTTCCACTCCGGGTCAGGTCAGCTCCCACCGTTCACCTTTAGACTGGAGAAGTGTTGATTCGGCCAGCACGAACGGCGCATACTTTGCCTCGACTAACCACCGGATTTCGTGTATACAGCACATCCTGGTGAGCCAGGACCCCAGCTCGAGAGAAAAGGCCTGGAAACTTGCCTGTGTTTCAGCCCATTTTTCCGAGATGTAAGTTGACACGGGCAACAACACCTTCATCACAGACGCCCACTTTCAAAACTTTTGCAGCCACAGCGTTGCTGGTTGGTATCAGGCAGTGGACTTGAATCGTGGTCTGGGGCTGAGACCTCGTTTCCTCGAACTCGCCGTTCAAGCGCCGCTACTAGGACCCCTCGTATATCCGACCGATGCTGGGCATCCATCTGCTGTGACACTGGCAAAATTAGCCCATTGCACCAAGTTCGGCCCTATTGTTTTGCACACTTCGACAAAAAGGTACTTCATCCAGTTGTTGTGCCTTTTAGGCTTCTCAGTGATGGCCCAGCTCCTCTGATCACTTCAAAACGTGTGTTGACTCCACGAAAAAAATCAACAGTTGTGCCGTGTCCTGTACGTCATTACTTTCATCCATGGCTTAAAGCAAAACACTGAATTCTGCGGCTCTCTCTCTCAGTTGGTCAAACGTTTCCCCCCATCTCCTCAATTCGTCTCGTCATCGTTTTGCTGAGAGACTCACCCCACGGAAGGACCATCTGTCTTCTCGGCACACCTCCTCGGCCACAGCCAGCATCATAGGCACTGTCCAATTCTCCGTCTGTGAACGGGCTGTGCCTGTGGGTAGCAGTAGGTTATACTTTGTAGCTAGCCGGACAGCAGCCCAGGTTTGACCCGGGATTGACGAAGGAGGCATCCTGTTGAACAGCTAGTCGCCTTTCAAGACGGCCGAACCTTATCATCTCTCGCTAGCCCGCTCCAAAGCTAGCATACTCCTCTGTGCCGGGTTTCGTGAATGGCGGCGAAGGTTGAATTCTTTTAAACACGGCCACATTTTTTTTACATAATAATACAAATGGTCACGCGGTCCTTCATGGAACAAAAAATAAATCCTTTGGGTCCATTGTCATTTTAAAAACCGAACACTCTCTGTCAATTTATCCTCACTTTACTGCACGCCATTACCACTGCTGTTTCACACTGTAAGCATAATATTTTTCTGCGCATGACTGTCGGATTCAGTCTTGTAAGTGGTGGCGGAATCGGGTCATAAACATAACGTCATTATAAATAATACAGACACACATATTAAATTATATAAAATATAAATGGTTAATAAAAAAATTATTTTAGTGGTTAAAAAAAACAAGATGCAAATGTTAACCAGACTTTTGGCAACCAGAATCGTATACATAACGTTGCCTTTTTAAAGCGTGATAGAGCGCTAGAGCGATCTGACTGACAGTTCCACTGTTTGGGCTCATGGCCACTACCAGAGCTGCCTCTGGCCACTGCATACTGACGCCTCGATATCTATCTCAGGTGACGGAATGAACAGCGATTACCGCCCTCGTTTTGGAGAGGAGAGTCATGTTATTATTTCACAAAAACAAGTTGGAACACTAAAATAAATATTTTAAAAAAATATCTTATAATTATTTATATTTTTTTTTTTTTTTCTTTCTTTGGGCCAGTTCAAATGGTGAGGTGCAGAGAGGTGGAGGGCCGGTCAAAGGGGCGTGGCGGGCCGTATGCGGCCCGCGGGCCGTAGTCTGGGGAACCCTGGCCTAGATACTCATGAAGCTACTCATTCTGAAACAGAGTTGTCAGTGTTAATGGTTCCAGTGATGTTGTTAGGAACACACAACATTTTCTTACCGTCTTTCGTATTTTTGAATGCCGACAAAAATGTGCATTACAAGTAATCTTCCTTATTTGCCTCAGCTTCCCAGACTCCGTGATCTTGACAATATTATGAGCACACCCAACAGAAAAAGAGTGGTGCAGTGATGATGTATTTTTGTAGGCCGACCCTGAAGCTAGCATCACAAGGGCACAAAGACAAAAAGCAAAGGGATTTTACCATTGGATTTCTGTATATTGCAGAAAATGAGCTTTGTGGCTAACAAAGGTTCAATATACTTAGCACCTTTTGTTCAGCAGGATAATCTCCACATATTAACACCACTTTGTGATTTCTGAAGCCAAAATTCAATTGTCAGAAATAAAAAGATAACTTGATGCTATAAACAAACTACATCAAGGCAGCTAATGTTCGGCGTGATGACCTTTCGTAGTTTCGGATTTTTTTTCTTCTAGGGGGCAGGAAAGGAAATCCCATTTTAGTTTCTAGTCCTGCATGCTTTTCAAGCCTTCTAATAATCTCTCAAACACAAAGTGAACATCTCATTTGAATAATCATGACTGGGGAGCGAGAGGCTTCTAATCTCCCAGCACCTTGGTGCAATACATCAATTTAAAGACTCCAAGAAGTGCCTTGTTGCAACAACATCATTTGTTTAGTACTGATGTATATCCTACCGAGCTAAATCCCTTTGCTATGTCATTGTAAACATCTTGATTAATTTCAGAAGCAGCAAGAAGCAAATTAAGTTTATATTTGTTTACTTTTTAAATGTTAAGACTTTATATACCATGTCCCATAGCCATAGAGTGGTGCAGTGACGAGTCCTAAAACCCGGAAGTGAGTTAGCATTTGACCACTACCGGTTCCCTCGTCTCAGAGTCAATGGGATTTCTCCATTGGATTTTGGAAAATAGCTTGAAATAAGGTCTGTGGTTGACATAAATGTAAACGTGTCTGAAAAACTATGGTTTTAACAACCATCGTTTTTCAGACACGTTTAAAAGTGACTGAAAAGACTACAGAAGTTGTGGAGGACGTGGCATAACGTTAGCATTTTGCTTCTGGCGATTAGATTTATGATTCGAAAATTATAAAAGTAGGGTAGACATGTGGATATTATCCGGCTGAACAAAACGTGCATTTATCAAACAGGTTCGTTTTCCACAGACCTTATTTCAAGCTATTTTCCAAAATCCTATGGAGAAATCCCATTGCTTTTATGTCGAGGGAACCCATGCGCAGCTTACTTCCGGGTAAATATGTCATCCCTGCACCACTCTATATGACTCTATCATGAATTGTATACAGTGTATGCCTGTATTTTTTAGCTGGTTTGCCTGAGTCTCCAAGCTTTACAAACCAGCCCGTATTTAGACACTTGCACCTTTTTCTGCTGGCATGGCGCTGGGTTGAGCAACCTTCCAACGCTTCATTTTTTTTATGTTACTATGACAACAATATCTTGAAAATGTATCACAGATTTTGTAAGTCAGACTACTGTAGCTTCCCCCTTTGGGTTTATTGCCTTTTTGTTCTATCATGTATTTGTTAGACTTTGTTTTTCACCAACCACCCAAAGGTACTTGCTCTCACACTTTGTATGAATGAGCTTCATCAGAGGACAATTTGTGTATGGAGGTAAAGGTTACACACTAACAGACATCTGTTTCTATTGTACCTTGGGAATGAAATTAAAAACACTTTTAGGCCTTGGAACTAATTCACCAGCACTTACAATGGTATGACTTGCTTGAAGTGAATATATATATGCACTTTCCTTCTGTTGTTCTGAGTGGTTTTATTGCAAGCGTCAGTCAAATGAAATGTAATTTAATGACAGCAACACCAGTTCCGCAGGTCTGCTCAAACAAACGGGCTGATATTTTTAGTCATGATAGTTATAGTTACAGTTATGATCATACATAAAAAACAAGCTTTTCCACTAATTTACTCCAGTGGCCTTACAAAAAGGCTGAGGACTTAGTAAAAAGCCGCGCTGCGCTATTCCTGGTGCTGATGGCATATGGCGGCATGCACTCTGTTCTCATTGTAAATCAATCATAAAAAGTAGCTTGTGTGCAGAAAAAGGCGCAATGTGGTCTAAGTGATTAATTTTTAGCAAAACGAAATTACAAAATTAAATGATTTTCTTTCAGTATTCTTACTAAGATGTGTTAAAGTAATCATACAGTATTGGATGAGCTGATACAGTCACAATGCTCAACAACGTTTTGAAGGAGTTCCATACTGTACAACAAAAGTGTGTCACCAACAGCCAACAGTCAGCAAGAAGTAACAGAACAGATTCACTCCCTGGTGGTAGAGCTCCGGCAGGTTCCACTTAGGATGTGACCTGCTGAGGCTGAGGACCTAGTGGGGTCAGGTCATTGTGATTTCAACTCAGTCACTGTTTTGATGACTTGAGCCTTGACTTGACAGAAAATATACGCAACCTGGACTTCATCAAGACATGATCACTTGATTGACTTGTGTGTGTGTTTTACGTTTAAATATTATTTAATATTTTTTAATATTAAATACATATTAGGTTAGTTGAAAGCAATAATATTAAGTCTGAATACGAAATATTAGGTTAACATTTATATTATTGCTTTCAACTAACCTTATACAGTTATGTGAAATCTGCGGACATAATACATTTAATTAAAGTTATTTTTTTCCCAGTGTATTTTAGATGAATGCGTGAATAAGTTATTCAGCATCTGGCCTGTTTAAAAAGGGGCGAACTTTGGCAGCATCTGGTAGACCGTTGTTGAGTTCTTCAGCTTTTTTTTCATTGGAATCTGTATTGATTTTGGCATAGAGGCATAAGTCATCTTAATTTCATATGATTACTTGAAATGGTACGAACGTTTTGGACTCTCTTTCTCTCTGTTTCTGTTTCCCCTCTTCTCTCTGTGATGTGAGGCCCAGTAGTCACATCCAGCCGTTCCACTTCAGAGAAAATTAAAACAAGCTGTTCTGTGCTGCTGCTGTTATTACAGTAGCATGTCTGTTTTACCCTGAAGTGCTCCACTTCCTGGACCGGCTCATTGCTGATCTCAAGTCTCCTCTTAAGACTAAATTAACCAAGATGCACTTTTAACCTGACTCAAACTCATCAGATTCCACCTCTGAAAATAGCTCTTGAAATCTGCTTTCTGTCTTCTTTTTTCTACAGCTTGTGTCTACCCATCTCTAAAAACTGCCTGATTTACTTCTTTTTTTTAAAAAAAAACTGTTTTTGGGGCAGTTCAGGTGGTGTGACATAGGGTGACCAAGTGTCCGGGTTGGGGAAAATAGGACCCAAGTGCAGATAAAATGCAAAAAAGGTCAGGGAACAAAAAGCGTGCTTTATTTCCGAAAGCTGATGACAAAAGAAAACAAGGAACAACTTAACATTACCAAAACCGGGGGAGTACGAGGAAGGAAACCAGGGACCATGAGGAAGGATCAGGGTAAAAAAGCTCAGGAACAACATGGAGCAGGACAGGTAGCATGGACAAGAGAAAGGAGACAAACAGGTACAGTATAATGGACGAGAAACGACGGCGAACAGACATGGAGCACAGGGGAAGACAAGACGAAATACACAGAAGGGTAATCACAGGACAAGACACAGCTGGGCAGGGGAGGTAGAAACACAGGGGCAACAGGTGAACACAATCAGACAATCAGACCCACGAGAGAAACTAACGACAGGAAGGCAAACACAGGAAGTAGGATCAGACAAGACACAAGGAGGAAAACATTTCAAAATTAAAGGTGGAAAATGAAAACATAAAAATCCAAAACCATGACACAAAGTGGGACAAAGATAAGGTTTGTGTGGGACAATGTGGGACATGTTATAGGAGCTGAGAGATACTTTTGAATATAATCTCAATCCAACCCTAACAAATCCACATTTCTATATCACCCATTAGCGTACAAATAAAGTCTCTCATGTAGTGTGACACTCTCATTGAGTGTGTCTTTGGGTTCCAGCGACCGCAACCAGTTTACTTAAACTATTCAGCTAGCAAAGTAGATGTCACTTTTTCTCTTCAAACTTTTTAAACATGGTCGATAGGAACTGTCGCCGCTGTAACGGCCGCTCATTTTAGCAACGAGCAAAACAAAAAAATTACCATGGGATTACATTTTATTCTGTTGTACTCATTTTGATACTTACCAAACTTTTTGTAGCATCACCTTTCCTTTGTACTAGTTTCCGTCACATTCTGTCAAAAAGTGCAACTCTGTAGCTTGTGATGTTTTGTGCCAGTAGGGCGTAACGTAGGCAACGGTGATGGAGACAGGTAGGCGGGGCCTTGACCAATCCTAAGTGCGTGTTGGTTGATTGACATCTGACACAGGAAACCGTGATAGCCCGTTCTTGCTTTCTTCACTGTCTTTGGATGAAAGGCAAGTTTTAGAATGGCGACTGTCAATCAAATGTGGGAAATCAGCCCAATCTGCGAGACACAGGACAAGGTGTAGAAATGTTGTTTCCGAATCAGAAATCTGAGCAGTGAATAAATGAACTCTATTAATCAGGAGAAACCTGAAACAGCAATTTAATAAAGCAATTCACACCATGTTTTAATGACTTAAATCAGGCAATGAATGATATATTTGGTCCCTCAGAATATTATAAAGAAAATAGAAAGAATTCCACAATAATCACCAACTTTTTAAATTTGACACACATTTGCCTTCACTGTCTTGCTGACATGACAGATGTTCACTGTGGTGTTCATTAAATGTGATTCACATTTGCTTTTTGATATTGAAAAAAACTGAAATAAGTGAGCGTGTGCGAGTTTATGACATATGTTAGTTATCATATAAATGTAAATGCTCAGAGCTGATGTTATCTCCATGTAATAGTTTATTTAACATGCCATACTGCTATTAACATTTTAACAAACATGCTTTTGTCATACAATATATTATAGATAAATGCTCATTTACATTTTATAACAATTTTTTTATATTATAGGTAAAAGCGTGATCATTTACAGAGAGAATTTCAAAATCTTATATCATTACAACCCTATTAAGGAGAAGCCTGTTGAGTCGTCAGAACTAATGACACCTGGAGGCCGCTGTGCTAAACACCGCCTGCTCGCTGCTAGGAGATCTTAATATATGACTCTTATTACGTTCTCTCCATCAACTAATGAAAGGCCTGTGACAGAGTGAGGGGAGCAGAAGTTGATGGTGAAGGCTGAGGAGAAGTGAAGTACAAAGGAGAGGGAGGGGAGCGGGGGAGGAGTGAGGGCTGAGAGGCGAGGATAGTGACCTGCAATCAGAAATCCAAGTTTAACCTGGAGATAGAAAACATAGCTTATGTTTTCACATCATCAAATCCGAATCACGGCGAGCTTTCCAGCTCCACTTTTGTGCAGAGGAATAACACCTCTCTGGTTGCCATGCATGTTTATGCTCTGGGGTTCGTTTTAGGTCCTTTTTTGGTTTTCCACTATAAAAACAAAAACAGCACAATATTTTTCTTTTGCGTGTCTTTCTCTCCGTCTCATATTCCACTCAGCCACGGTTCTGACTAATGAAAGGCTGTGGAACCAAGAAATCACATTATGCTGCATAATGCCAAATATAATGAACAGATGCTACTGTAAAATGTGTTCCTATTGCTCTCAAAATGATGTTACCACAATTTATGCAGAAATATATACTTTTAATACTGGTCATTACACTTTTAAATGGAATCTTTAAAAAACGAATATAATGCATGGTTCAATATTTACACAATCTTGTCTGTATGGATGTGATGGAAATCAGACCCTAATGAGATTTATTTGGGATTTGTTGGTGTTTCCAGATGTTTGAGCTTTTGGGTTTTGAGTGCTTGGTGTGGAAATGTATGTTCTGACCTGGCATTGGTCTTCCTACTTCATAAAATTAAAAAAACATACTTTTTAATGGAGACTCAGTGAAGCTGGCTCGTGGAGGATGGCAACTTCTACTCACTTTCAAACACTTGTGTGTTTTTTGCTCCACTTGGCTGCGGTTGAAGCAGTCTCTTCAAATAACTGAAGCAAACTCTTTTCATTGGGAGAACGTATCACAGGCTCATCGGCTGAAGTTCAGCATTTTATGGCTTGCAGTTTGTATTGTACATTGTGTATCTCTGTTTTAACCAATCTGTTCACCTATTTGGGGCTTCTGGGTGTCCTTGTGCGAGGCATTGACACCCCAACGGCTCCTGGGTGCCGAACCCTGGCCTTCGCTCTGAAACCTCTCATTAGTGCATGTCATTAAGGTCCTGTTCAGCTTGTTTGTATTTGAGGCCTCTGTGTGTTATTGTAAATAACTGAATATCTCCATGGGCATCAATAAAGTGAACTTAATATTTAACTTAATGCGACCAAAATGAAATGAGCTACTTCCTGGTTTATGTGCTATTAGCAAGCCTGTGCCAAGGTCTATTAGAGAAAAATGTATTACTTTACACTCAGTGGATGGTTTCTGCAGTAAAGAAGAACTGACTAAATGATCTTTTACTTTGGTACACTTTATACTCATCCAAGCCTCCAGACTGTACTATTGGATTCAGATTCCATTTAGAATGCCACTAAGCCTGTACTGTTGTAGCCCAATAATGTTAAGTTTTCTTTTAGTACATTTCTCAGAGAAGGAAAGCAATACCCAAAGTATCCTGGAGTTGGTTTCCAGAGAAAGTCTTACTGCAGACAGATAGACAGACAGACGGACAGACACACACACACACAGACAGACAGACACACAGACACACAGACAGACAGACAGGCCGTCGGACAGACAGACGGACGGACGGACGGACGGACAGACAGACGGACAGACGGACAGACAGACAGACGGACAGACAGACGGACAGACGGACAGACAGACAGACAGACAGACAGACAGACAGACGGACAGTCAGGCTGTCAGACAGACAGACGGACAGACGGACGGACAGACGGACAGACAGACGGACAGACAGACAGACAGACAGACAGACAGACAGACAGACAGGCCTGCAGGCGGCCAGACGGCCCAGTGGAAACACGCCAGTGGTCTCAGCCGGAGCCGCCAAATGACCGTGTAACTCAGACGGAAAATAAGGAGGGGAAGGAAAAAGAGAAACATTGCCACAGTCGTCCACCAACTCTCGCCCCCCTCAATCTGTGTTGGCCTCTCTCTCAGCTCGCCTCTCCTCTACCTTTCTCTCTGCGTTTTCATACTCCTTCCATTCAGACTCTTAGTCTCACTTTCCTCTCGACTCTTGCCCCCTCCTCAGTGTTGCGACCTGCATGGCCTTCATTTCCACCCTTTTAGCACTTTCTCACATATCATCTCTTTCTGTTTCATCCGACTTTTTTTCTCTCTTTTTTCCCTCCCACCTATCTGGCCCCGGCAGACAGAGGCAGGTCTGTAGCTAGTGAAGCGTGGTTGTGTGATAATGAGGCCCCGTGAACGGAGGAAATGTGTGCCGGCCGCAGCCACAGTCCATATATTCTTATAACGGCATCTAGGGCTGGAATGAAGCTTCACCACCCTGCCAGGTTATTTCTGGCCTCTGTAATGCCTTTTCATTAGCGCTTATATTAGTGTGGCTAATAGAATGTGGAGCATGAGGACTCCATACGCACTTACCCGATTACCGATTGACCCTGCACGGTGACAGCAGTGTGCTGGAAAGCGCCTGAGCTGCGATGAAACACAACCAATAAAGTTGCAGTTTCCTTTGTGCAAATATGAAATAAAGAAATCAAAGTTGACTGACATTAAATTATTTTTTCCAACGGTAATTGTGAGCTGAGGCGAAGCTATTATTAGTGTTTTATTGGCCGTGGTGTTTGCATTCTGTAGCAGGAATTTGCGGCTGAATGTCAAGTGCCGATTTTTGATTTGCCGTTCTCTGCCAAGCCTTCCTTCCTCTGTGCCGGCATGATGGCACACTTGTTGAGGTGGTAATGTGAATGTCTGTGAATGCATTCAGCTGGCTAGAGCTTATAACCTAGAGTTTGCCTCACACAAGCGGATAACACACCAATTTCCCGCCAAATAGAGTGGTTTGGATGAATTGCAAATCCCTCAATAACTTCTCCCTTGTGGAAAAACAGCGCTGCTCTCACTGGCAGACACACGCCTAATCTATCTTTCTCTCACACTCTTGCCGGGACGGAAATTCTTCCACTTCCAGTCTGCCATGCACACTTTGTGCTAGCAGGCCTGCTCTCTTTTACTGCCATTGGAAACACAGTAAGCCTTCCCTGAGTGGCTCCACTCATCTGGCCAAAGCATACTCTCTTCTGACACAGAAGCCGTTCTGTGCAATTTACCTTTCAATTTCTTTGTTGTTTTTTTCCCAGCCTGAGGTCATCGCTCATCTTGAACACCTGTCCATTAAAAAGCATATTGTTTGCGTAGCCTTTAATCGTAAAGAAGCAGGAGAAGGAGCATGATGAGGTTACTTAGGAACAGACAACAAACAGCAGATTAAATGCAATGAGGTGCAGAAAGACGGCTTACTGAGAGGAAGACACCCAGTCAGAAAGTCCTCGTACACACCCTTGGGGGACACCTGGCAGGAAGTGGGCGGGTCCGGTCTGCCATTAGGTAGTTGTGTTAATGGCTTCTCTGTGTAGAACCTGCTAGGCCCCTGGTTACTGGGGCCCCACAGGGAAATTGGCCTCATTTCCTTGGCTCCTTCCTATACCCTTCCTCTTCCATCATAGATGCCATGGTGTGACGCAGTGTGGCTATTTACAGTCCGGAAACAGGGGAGGGGCCAGCTTAATTTGCCGCAAAATAGACTCAAAGTGAATAATGAGGACATTACTGCGCTGACATTTGTTTTAAAATTAGATGATGTTATTTTACATTACTACACACAGAATGTGACCTTTTAATCTTGCAGTTTATCCAACATCATGTAATGGAATAAAACGAGTTATGCTGTTCTACTAGCATTGGAGGATTGCATGAATCATGTCCATTATATGGGTTTTAATCTGTTTGAAAACCAAGCTTATTAAAAGAGGACATATTTTGCTCATTTTCAGGTTCATATTAGCATTTAGTGCCTCTACTGTGACATTTCTCCTTGCTTTAATGTTCAAAAAGCTCTTTATTTTCTCAACCTCTGTCTGAAACCAGAGCTCAGTAGAATAGAAGAACAAATTATACATAGTGATGTCACTATGTAACAGAAGGGGGGGAGAATCTCCCTCATGTATGAACCTTGGTATTTTAGCCTTTGCAGACCATTTACATGCACAAAAACGTATATAACACATTCCAAAAAGCATAATACGGCCCTTTTGATGAACAAAGATTCTGACTCCACACACTGATGCTGCTGCACAGATTGTTTCTTATCGGATACATCTTCTAATATTTCCACATGCTTCAACAGTTTGCTCACCAGCACAGATAGAGAAGACATGAACATTCGTCCCCTGCGGTATGACTTCAGTGTTTGATACAGTGTCAAAAATGGACAGACATGACAGATAGATCTCTGCCCCCCTGAGTCACCATGTTGTGTTTCTGCTCACGACTCACCATCCATTTACAGGTCTGGCTTGGATTTGAAAGAAAGAACAACTGTTTCTTTTTTTTAGTGTCACTGTGTTAGTTTTTTCAGTAAATCTCACCACTTACTGATTTCCCCTGACTCAAAGGTTTCACATCTTCTAAAGGAAAAAGTTGTTGCCAATGAGTCATGGCTGGTTCTGATGGATTGGCTCGACAAGATGCTCTTACACAAGAGTTAAGATACCTATTAATTTAAAGATACTGTAGTATCTAACGTGGCGGCTCACAGTCCATTAGTAACCTATTATTGACCCGAAACCTGGAAGTGGTTGATCTGAAGACCTTCAGTAACGTACAGTAGGTTGAGGATAGCATTCCCTTCTATCCTCATCAGGTTGTTATTTAGTCTTTTAGTTGTGCCCAAAGTTAACCAGGCAGATATGGTTCATGGAAAATATAATGCATATACACCAATATAGCTGAAGTTGGTTGTAAACCTTAACCTGTTCAACCCGGAGGCCCCCCATTAAACCTATTAATGTGTCATACCAACTTAACGGGAAGAAACTCAGCTAACTGACGATACGAACCATTTTTACCGAAACAAAACACAATCTCACAAGAAGTCTTAAAAAGTCTTACATTTGATAATCTGAATTTAAGGCCTTAAAAAGGTCTTAAATATGACCCAAAAAATAAGAAAGGTCTTAAATATGATTTAGAATGTCTTAACCAGTTTAGCCCTGAGCCTGTTTTTCAGGTCTCAGGCTCGAAAATGACATCCCCGGAACAAATGACCATATCTTCCCTTCTAAAAGGGTTAAATTAATAATCTTCTTTCTCAAAGTAATGATACACCTGTGAGTTGGATATAGAAGTGTCAGAATCAATATAGATTTTTAGCGGGCAAGAAGTTACGTATTTTTGCTAATTTTTGCTACGACTTCAATTAGGTATCCAATTAGGTTACCCAGACACAGTGAAACTTTACTAAGACTATTGGGAAAGTACCCTCGTTATTTGGACGGAAGAGCCAAAGTCTTTCAGTCTCGATGTCTGTCGACAGTGGACCACGGTTATTGACGCAAAAATTTAGCAAAAACTCTACAGTTTGGATCTCTGTCCAAGTGAGACCTCGTTTAGACAACGATCGCTTCGGGGGTGGAAAAACAGTGGTACAACCCACACACCCGCTCTAAGGGAAGCTAAGATGAACCCGAGTTGCGCCAGTTTTTCTACTAACAGTTAGTGGTTTAGCTGGTTTACCCAAGGTCTCCTTTGCGCATTTTGGGGTTAAAGGTGGATTTAGTGGAGTCTCCAACCTCAAAAAAAAGATTTGGAGAGATTTTTCTAGCTTTACGTGCAACAACGTAGTTAGAACTATGTCCCGAATAATATAAAAACATTAAACCCTAGGATTTCGAAAATCAGATGGAAAAGATGGAATGGGTAGTGGCTTCAACATTAAAAAGTGCATTCTTTTTTTTAATGAAAACCTGCGCTGTGACTAGTAATGTGCAAAACACATGATACAAGTTAGACTTAAAG
>NW_011363457.1:64544-74085 GCF_000735185.1 Notothenia coriiceps | reverse complement strand
CCTAATTCCTGAGTAGCCTGTCCGGCACACGTCCGCCCCGAATCCCTCTCACCACGGGCGCTTCTGCTTTGTATGTTGGCTGTGTGACGGTGTCCGCAGGCACGGCCGCTATACTAATCGGACTCACAACGTTTAATCGGCTTTCCTGTGGGCACGCTATGAGCCTTGTTGCCCATTGGGCTCAGCTTTAGGATTCTGTCGCTCACCACTCAGGCAGCCTGAGCTTAATATTTTTCTCTACCGCCCCACGACGACGCTCAAGTCAAACCACCCACAGCCCCCCCCCCCGCCCACACACCACACCCACACACACACACCCCCACACCCACCCCACCCCCCACCCCCACACACACACACACACACCCAACACCCCCCCCTAAGCATCGCGTTCTTGCACACTCGCCCCTACGCTGTCGCCTTATCTCGCCGTCGAACAAGAAGATTACAGGATGGACCGCTTGTCTGTTTCCCAGTGGCTCTTCGTACCAGACCAGAATCAGCTCTTGAGCACTCGGACACGACACCACATACGCCTTACCAGGAAGCGATGAGGGATGACAACAGATCCAGAAAGCTGGGTGACACTGACATTAATCCTTGCCTGTTTTCACTTCCCGCATGGCCTGCTTTCTCTTTTCTCCGCAATGCCTTCTTGATCTTATTTCTTCTTATCCTCTGAATGTTTGTCCAGCCCCTCTGACCTCTCGTCAATGCTGTTTGCCAGAGCGTCTCCTGAAGCAGGGTTCCTTCCAACACTGTCAGAGCCGCTCTTTGTTCATCGATTACAAGGGAAATATATGCGTGCGCGTATTTCTGTGAATATATCTCTGTTTACCTTAGCCTTCCTGCAGGTGAGTCTATGGATTGTTTTGTGCCTCTCGACTCTTCGAAGGAAGTCCGGTTTTTGGGAAAATATTTACTTTTTCTAGCTGCGAAGTTGGATACAAACAGTCGCATAACCTCATAAACTGTGGGGCCGAGCGTGACTTTTATACTAGGGTAGGCCTCCTGAAACTAAAGCCCACATTTAGAGGGACGATCTCGGATTGGTCATTGTACTGTCTTTCGACATTTCTCTCGTCGTTGAGTTCTGGCCCATCTGTGAATCTACGAGGGCCCCAACAAGCCTCTCCCGTCTTCACATAACTCGCCGGGACGGCATTTAACGCTTCACATTCGACCTTACCGGGGCGATTTGAAGGATTTATTTATTTTGGCCTCGTTATTTTACATCCATTAAATCAGAGTTATTTTGGTAAAACTAATGAAAATGCTAACAACACAAAATATGTTGTTTTTTTAATGTTTTAAAATATTATTTTTTAGAATTATCTTAGGCACTCACCAGAGGGCCTAGAGGGCCCTGACGGCTCGCCACTGCTCATAAATATTATCAGATTCAGCCGGCAGGCTGTTAGCTTAGCTTTGCACGAGAGTTAACTCCGGGGAAGACAGCTAGGTGGCTCTGTTTACAAGTAAACATTCACTTACTTGCACCTGGTAAAAACTCTCCTTCAGTCACGTAGTGCGACTTTCCTAAAACTGTCGACTTATTCCTGTAAGTGAATGTGTTTTTAGAAGCCTTTCCAATCCCAAGAGACATTTTCTGGACGGACTGTCATGGATATGTACATGTGACATGTGTACATGTGACAATTTACTGTGGGACCATAGTAATCCATAGATCAACAAAAGACAGATCTTAAAAATCTTGTCAAAAAAGAATATGAAAGCAAAATGAACGGTATGAATTCTTAGAGTGGAGTATATTTAGAAATATCAAAATCAAGGGGGGGAGAATGCTGAGGAAACTTCTCAGCATTCTGGACAACGGGTCTCACCCCCTGCATGCCACACTGGTTTCCTACCGGAGCACTCTCAGCCACAGACTGAGATCACCCATAACCACCACACAGCGCCACAGGAGGTCTTTCCTCCCAGTGGCCAATCAAACTCTTTAACTCTTCACCCCTAAGTAAAGGGCACTGAGAACTCCCACACCAACACTATGTGCAATATACATATCAATATAATTAACATCATTGCAATACACTCGCTGCTATATTTAAGCAATAGCTCACGACAGGCCGTGGTATATGCTCATTATATCACAGCTAAGGGGCGTGGCTCGGCCCGACCGTTTTATAAATATATTTATAAAACGGACAAGTCAAATCAAGCAATCTGATTGGTTCTTAGCCGTGATATACTGAGCGTATACCACGGGTAGAATTGTAAGTTACTTTTCACAACAAGTCAGTGTCCCTCCGCGTCTGAGAAAAACAGTATAGGCCTACCGTTGGGCAGCGGAGAAGTAACGGGGCAGAAGCCCTCCTTTTTGACGCAGCGGTCCAGACAGAATATATATATATATATAACTATGTGCAATATTATATTATTATTATTAGTATCATTAATAATTCTATGATAACGTGCAATTACGTAACTGCCACTACGTTTTAATTTTTGCACTACTAACTACTAAATACTGCTAATAATAATTGCATTGATTGTGTGACTTTCTATGTTTCTACGTTTCATGTTGTCTGTGGAGGTTTAATTGCTCTTTTTGCTGCACTTTTAGTGTACAGTTTTGCTGCTACTGTTTATTGTGTTTATTGTATTTTGTTACTCTGGCACAACAATTTCCTTCGGGATGAATAAAGTCTTATCTTATCTTATCTTATCCAGTCAGACAAGTATACTGGATGATTAGCATAACTGTGAGATGTTGAATTTAACAGGTTATTATTCTTTATGTTTCACATATCAATCAAGTCTTTTCTCATAAAAGCAGCTTTCACTACCGACTCTGGGAAGGGCGTTTTCTTTTTCACTTAACCTCCACAAGTTAACGGTTAGACGTTACTTTACCCCAGAGAGGCTCTATTTTGTATAAACTCAGCACAAGGTGGAAACAGAAAAAGTGGAGTCATGTGCAGAATTCAAAATGTTTGTGGAAATGCTTTCGATGTGCAGAGGTGATTCAGAATGACAAGTTTGATGTGCTCCAAGTAACGAGGGGTTTTGTTGTGCAACGGTTTAATGATGGTTGGAAATAAACCAGCAGATCTATCTTGCAAATAAGGGCAGTTACAGACAACAGGCTGTAAACTGCCTTTTGCCATTGTGACATAACTGCATGCTGAACAAAATAACCTTAAATACCATGCTATAAAATAAAGTTCTGCTGTAACAACATTGGACTAAATTACACATATCACCAAACTAATTAAGGGTTGCTAATTAAGGGCTGCTATTTCATGTAGCGGTTTGTAGAGCTATAACATTAGGATGTTTTCACAGCTGGCGTGTCGGTACCTTTTAGGTTAACTCAGGGTAATCAGCATCATTCATGAAAGTGCTGAACACATTACACAAAGCTCCTGAGGGTGAATACATACTAAATCTCAATTTAAACCAAATCAAAAAGTCTGCAGGCCTGAAAGTGAAGTTACATTTTGCCCCGTGGCAAACTTAGTAGAGCATTACAGTTTTAAACCGATATTACACTGGACGAACACTTTCCCAAAATGCAACAGGTCACATTAAACTTAAAATACTTTTTTCTAATGCTACGGATTTTATTTATGAGATTACTTGAAAGCAGTCTGGATGAAAAGGGAGTTTTTCCCTCGTCCTGATGAATCGGTGTTAGCCTAAAAATCCAATAATTTTAAATGCATTGCGTTGCAGCTTGTTAGAGCAGAACCAAGTAATGGGGAAACTTGGCAACAACACTACCTTCAAGTTAATCTTTTATCAAAGTATTAAATGATTCAGATTCGTTGCCAGGTTCCTTGGCTAAATCACTAACTAAAAATCTGTGTTTGGATGCTCCATGGTTCATGCATGGTGCCACGCTTCACTCGGACCTATTGCTGTTCATTTATCTGTTTATTTGTGGAAGCACGTGGGCTGCTTCGCCTCCCTCTCCTTCTTCTGTTAACGTTGACTCATCCATTTTCAGCCAGTTAATAATTCAGAGGGTCTAGAGGCTGTGTTTTCATCTGTCTCATCTCTGTGAAAGAAACCCCTAGTAATTACACACCAACCAAAACAAGACACTGACTCCGATGGCTGGCAGCGTGGTAGGGACGGAGAGTTACAAAGTGGGGAAAGAAGAAGAAGAAGAAGGAGGGTGAGGAGGAAGGAGACAAGAAGGATACACAGTGGAGAGAGGTGTCTCCGCACGGTTGTAAATCCTCTGCAGGCCCTTGTAAGCTGTCAGACCAGCTGAGGGTGTTAGAGGCATGCAGTGAGAGCTTCACTCCTGGACACCAATCATGCGCAGAGGGAAAAGTGTTCCCCCTGTGACTGGCTCGCTGCTGTGTTTTATGGCTTTCTATTCCTATGTGATTTTTCTCTGGCATGTCACATAGGGTCTTAAGCCATTGGGTACAGAGTGGGAGATCTGCAGACGAGGATTAGATGGATATACGAAAAGACAGGAGGGATAACACAAGTGCACAGTGAGAGGTTTCATGGCATACATGGACACACACACACACACACACACACACACACACACACACACACACACACACACACACACACACTCTGCATGGCTCGAGGCTTTTTCTCACAGCCTGCAGTCTGGCTCGGCTAATTGCCCCCATAAGACACAGGTTGAAGCGCACATCAATCCCTAAAGCCACACAAACACGCATGAATACGGACACTTTATGTTTGGTCTGGGCCTTTGTTATTATCACCCACTCTCTCCCACACACCGAACACACCCACACACACACACACACACACACACACACACACACACACACACACACACACACACACACACACACACACACACACACAGTGAACACTGCTGGTGCTGCTGACTCAGGTTGGTATTTAATGAAGCTCTCAGTTTCACCTCGAGTCTCCTAATCTCAGCGCTCGTTTGTGATTGGCTTCCAGCGTGCTTCTGAAAAATGTTAACGTTGGGAGTTTAGTGAGCCTTAAGACTACTTCTGGCTATAATTGCGTGTGTGTGGGTGTGTGTGTGTGTGTGTGTGTGTGTGTGTGTGTGTGTGTGTGTGTGTGTGTGTGTGAGTAATTGAGGCGCACATGGGGATGGGAAGACAGAATGTGAGAGGTAGCAGAATGCTAATGTGTCTCCTCTCTGAGTGACAGCGCTCAATAGACCACCATCTTTACCGCAGTGTATGTTTGACTGACCTATTGACGAAGCACCTTCCTCTGCATTGACTTTCTCTTGCTGGGACCGCGGCAAAAACGTGAAAGGCAAACTCACACGGCCTTGAGCATTATCGACAGCTGTCTCTTATATATTTACTCGATTACAACACCAGCTGGAGGTTGTGTGAGTGATGGGAGATCCTAGCTTTTTAGGCTAGAAAGTGAAGAAAATATGGAAGTGCCTCAATCTTGCATTTGTTATTATTCAGCAGAGACGGGCAACTTCACTAGGGTTAGGGTCAGGGATTTCAAAAATACGTCTGGTTGTATAGAAGTCTACGAGAAAAAGTCACTACTTCTCACTTGATTTAATATATCAGTAAACATTTTTCCGGCAATTTTAGGATCGCATCTCGTCATTTTATAAATTATGGTCCCGTTTGGAGTAAAACAGACGGCTGGGCTTCCTTGAGATTGACAGGTCTCTGCGAGTGATATCCGGTCTGGAGGCCACCCGTGTTTTCATCTTACAAATTCAACCCTTTTTGCAGACTGTTTTCTGTTCATGAAAGTTGATTGTAACTTTCTGGTTACCCAAGAAATTGGTAACCCATTCCAAGAAGCTTTTTGGTTTGCGTATAGGAGGATACGTTCCTGACAGGCGGCAACTTCTGGTTACCCAAAAAATAAATGTCCTAGCATTTGGTTGTACCAATTCACTATTGGTTGCAAAAAACACGATGTATGAGTAAATGTAGGTGTCAACGGATCCAGAAGTAAATGTCATTCAAAGTAAGGTGACTTCCAAAATTGACATTTTGACAACAAAGATCCATTTATCGAGCTTAAAGATAATTAGCAGATAAGAGGTTTGCTCTGGGTTCTTTCAGCCTGAGCCTCAGAGCAGTTGGTTTGCACAGCACAGCATGACGTGGCAACTTTCTTATTTGATCATATTTTTGACTTTCGGCAAGTCTTTTAGGCAAGCTTGAAGTGAATCCAATGTTGCCAAAAAAAAAGTCTTAATCTCTTCATGACTTCAGTTAAAAGTTCCAACTCAAAGCTTTGCCTCAATATGCAAAAGAAAAGAGAGAAAATTAAAAGATTCTGCTCTTTCTTGTTCTTTGATACTGGATATCTCTTTAGAGTTCAAAGGCTTCGTGAGCAGTGTGATATCTAAAGCGGATTGCCGGAAGAAAGAGACACATTTTAACGCCTCCCCTCCTCTCTCCCCTGCCCCTCCCTCCCTCTCTATCTTTCCGCAGGTTTACGTGGATGCGGTGCGTCCGATAGATAATGCCCTTTACCTGGGCCTGCTTCTGCGGCCTGAACGGATCCTGCTGCCGACGAGAGAAGAAGAAAAAGCAGCAAGAGGAAGTGGAGGGTGAGGAGGCAGAGCAATGCAGGGATCGTGAGACCGAGGTGTGGTAGTGCTGCAGCCTCTCCTCACCTTCACCACGGTCTTATCCTTTAACAGACTGAATAACGCCTTCACGTGTAACTGCTGCCTAGCAAAGACTGTCTGATATTGTATATGTTGATACTATAGAGTGGTGCAGTCCACTAAAAGTCCTACAATCTGGAAATTACTTTGCATTTAACCACTTCCAGTTGGCTTGTCTCGAAGTCAACCGTTTCTTTAAAGTGTTTGTGGTGGTAAGAAGCCTGAAATAAGGTTTGTGGTTAACACAAGCTGAAGAGGTGTTGACAATGTTGCTCTACGATATATCAAATACATCAGTCAATACCCCACTCGTGAATATCTGAAGCTTCTGTCCTGAAAAAGGCGTTAGCTAACAAGTGGTTGAATGAGACACCAACATTAGCCGCCGTTAGCTTAGCCATCTTTAGCTTAGCCGTCTTTAGCTTAGCCGCCATCAAACCATGATGTAATTAGTTTGTTAGCATTAGCTCTTTACTTATGGTGATTGCATTTACATCTAAAAAACACAAATAAAAATATGTGGAGATTATCCTGCTGAACAAAAAGAGTAAGTATTAAAAATGTATGTTTGCCAAATATCTTATTTTCTGCAATATTGAGAAATCCAATGGAAAAATCCTATTCCTTTTTGTCGAGGGACTCAATGGTAACTTCCAGGTCGGCGTACATAATACCTAATCACTGCACCACTCTATAACAGGGAAGTCACAGGCTTTTATTGTGAATATGTACTAAAATGTAACAGATACTGCATTGTTTCCAATTGTATCTGTGACTTCAGTTTCTATGTTCTTTCCACTTTTTAATCTGTAAAACTGTAATAAATATAAAAAATAAAAACCTGTGACCTTGGAGTTGATCCCCATCCATGCTCACTCTTTTCCCCTGGCAGCTGGCAACAACAAAAAAGTTTCTTATCTGTGTGATTCATTTCTCGCTACACCCGTACTGTATAAGGTGTGAAGCGAACCATTATATCTCTCGGTCACACTTCTCAGCCGGCCCCCCGTTTCTCCCCTTCTTGCCGTTAATCACACCTCCACGGAGGCTGAATCCTCACCTACCTGCTTATGTCAGATCAACTTAGCGAGAACTTCAGCCAAGTGAGAAAGTGTACAGTAATTTCCAAAGTCACCCATGGAGGGCTGGAGTCCATCTCGCTTTTCACGCTGAGCTGGGCCCAATCTACAGCCGAGCAGCTGTCCAATCAGCAGCTTAGCTTGAGTGTGAAGATGGGAGTCAGGGGTCAGGATGAGCAACAGGGTTTGTGAGAAGTCCCTCCTCTGATGCCGTAGCATCTCCGTCTCATTAATCGGCAGACGAGTAATTACAAACACGCACACACCGATGCAGACCCATCCATTAATGTCCTCCTGTGGGAGTGGAGAGTCTGTCCGTAAATGCCACGGCGGCGCTTCCAGCTGTCACCTGTGTGAGTGTGTGACTCCCAAAGTGTGTGTGTGTGTGTGTGTGCTTGTGTTTCATCTTGACTGCAACAAAAGACTTTCAAAATGTGAAACAAGAGGTTAAGAGATCTTTTCAGCAGCTATAAAACTCTGCTTAGAATGCATGTCGAACAACACACACACACACACACACACACACACACACACACACACACACACACACACACACACACACACACACACACACACACACACACACACAGGTCTCATTAGTGTATGTGATTATGCATGGCACGTCCAGTCAGGCAGTGGAGATGTAATTAACCTTTTCCAGCAGGAAACAGATGCCTGGATGTCACACGCAAACACACAATGACATACACACACGCACACGCACACGCACACACACACACACACACACACACACACACACACACACACACACACACACACACGTCTGCTGTCAGGGAAACAAAGCCAACGTCACGGTGTCACGGAAACAAAGACCCAAAAAGCGCCGCCTGGCACTCTGTGATAATCCCCTCACGCATATTTACATTCAGGGCTTAGAAAACGCCTCAGTGCCCCCGCCCCCACCCACCCATCTTCCATAGCCGACAGGCCCCCCCCCCTCCTCAGCCAACGTGGTAGAAGATAAAAATCACAAACAGGAAGTCAATGGTTAGGGACTTTTTAACGGTACTAGGTATTTTATGACCCAACACCATGACACGCTCCCTTTGGTTGGGTAGGAAGTGGTTGTGATAGAGTGGTTGTGATAGGGTGGGATATTGGGGGTGGGGGGGAGACGGGGTAGAAGGTGGAGTTTCACACACACACAATCTCGTTGTTTAGCAATGGTTAAGTTCAGAAAGCGGTAATGACCTCGCTTATAAGGCGAGTATTTTCCCACCTAAACCTCCTCCGCTAATTTGCTCACATTACGGCTACCTAGTCCGACAAGAAAAAGAGACGGGGAGGGGGAAAGGGGGAGTGGTGGGGGGCGGAGCTTTCAATAGGGTGACATCGGTTATCGTACTGACGAGACAGATCGTAATCGGGGGGAGAAGGCAATAGGTTGAAATTGAGAGTAATGGCAGAAAGAAGATGAGAAGGAGGGGCTAGGAGGAGGTTGGGTAGAGGAGTAAGAGAAGCAAGAGTAATTCCGACGCAGCATTGTGTCACCTTAGTATTCTCCACGAGGGTGACACTTTACCGAATCGAAACAGAGTACACGACAGAGCGAGCATCCGCCCACTCTTCCTCATTTGTCTGTTAGATAAGGTGCGTCCGTGTCTGTGTTGTGTGTGTTAGTCCCCCGAGGTAATTAGCCAACATTTCGGTCCAAAAAAAAACAACGGGGCCGGACTTCTTTAGGTACTATACGTCTCACTCTCTTTCTCTCTCGCGCCCCGACTTAGTATACCCCTCTGCGGTACGTTCCCGGTACGTGATAGTGACTATTACTTTTGGTACTTCTTCCCTACATTTTCTGCCTCCTCCACTATAGTCTTCCCTTTTCCACCCGCCTCCCGCTTTCCATCTG
>NW_011363457.1:59122-61852 GCF_000735185.1 Notothenia coriiceps | reverse complement strand
CACTACACACACACACAACACACACACACACACACACACCACACACACACACACACACACACACACACACACACACACACACACACACACACACACACACACACACACACACACACACACACACACACACACACACACACACACACACACACACACGTATTTAACAGGCTTTGACATCCTCTCATTAGCATAGCAACAGCGAGCTGACCATCCGCAAGGGATACAGTAACCAGGGCAACCACAGCTGCCCGGTCCAACTATGGGAAACCAGAGAAACCCGTCGACATTCCTAATGCATCAACGCTCTCGGGTCCAAACCAGCCTTGACACCCTTGGGTGGAAGCAACGGTTTGCAATAGTTACCGTTGGTGAGCAACACATGTATTTCCAGTCCTGCCATTTCACATTTAGATCACATGTTTCTAGCATGCTGCGATTTTTGAGCGTCTAAGCAGCGTTTGCAAGAGAAGTCAGTCGGGTAATTCACCTCTGATTCAGTTACAGATTAATTGTAACAGGTAATAGGCAAAGGAGCTATGTAATTTACTCCACAAAAGTCGTATATTTGATTACTGGTCTTTATTACTGAAAGCAGCTCTACCAATTAAAGCTGTAGGGGCCTACTTTTGATCACTTTTACAACAAATCTTTTTAATTGGATTATAATACCCTTAAAGGTGGGGTAGGTAAGTTTGAGAAACCGGATCGAGATACACTTTTTGTTATATTCCATGGAATGCTCTTAACATCCCGATAGCAATGAATATCTGAAGTGCTTTGACAAAAAATCCATAAAAAAATATCATCTGTGGAAGCTGTGGCGCTGTAAAAAGCACGACCAATCATCTGAGCCGGCCCGGCTAAAATAACTGGATGGCCTACCTGCCTGTCAGCCTTCCATCTGTGCACACACTTATCTCGTGCCCTCATTGGTCATGTGCGCGTTCGTGTGTTGGAAGAGGGGCTCTGTAAGGAAGTGGCATCGTTTTTTCCGGCTGTGTATTTTCAAATTCTAGCGCACTCCAGCTAGTTTCTCCGAAATTACCTACCCCACCTTTAATATAAGATTGACACAGCATATACATGTTAGAATTGTTGTCCAGAAATATACTAAAAGAACGGGTTATTGTACATAAGATGCAAAACCACAAAATACATGTCACATTCAACAGCTTTCTACCCCAAAATATATATATTACTCCCTTCTAATCACCAACATTTTAATCATTATCTTTGATAACACATTTTTTAAAGTTTACTTGGGGATAGATGTGCACACTTCAAGACGTTGGGTGTCACAGATGTCAAGGAAGGATCTTCGAACGTCTGAATTTCAAGGATGTTACATCATTGAATCCCACCAAATCACTTTCAATGTTAAGGATACTTCAAATCCTACCAACGTCTGAGTCCTTTGTTCACAGTATTTTCAAGGAGGCATGTGTGTGTCCTCCTCAAACACCCACAATGCTATGAGCACGATGTAACGTGTTTCATAACATATCTGAATGAAGTTGTTTTTTTCGACCATACTGTACCTAGATTAGTCATTGCAGAAACAGTCGAAACATAATTATCCAGGACTCTTCCAGTATCTTTAATTAGTTTCTGTCATGTTTTAAAAACAGTGTTTTACAACAATCAGCCTGGTAAAATGAAGGCTTTATTGCACGCCTCGCTGTCTTGAATATATTTATATTGTTTAAAGAGACACAAACTCAGAATGGAGTAGGGCAGGAAAAAGTCCTAAAACCGGGAAATGGGTTTGGATTTTACAACTTCTCGTTCCCTTGTCTCGATGTCTGCGTTTTGTTTTTTACATGTTTTCCATTAGGTTAATAGGCTAACAGCTTATGAAATGTTCTCGTTTTGCTTGTAGTAAACACCCCACTCGTGAATGCCAGAAGCTTTAATATGTCGTAAAAACCGAGGTTGCTAACAAGTGACTAAATAAACAACTAAACGTCATCGTGCCGAACATTAGCCGCTTTTAGCTTAGCGGTGTTGAAGTGAAGTCATGTGACAAGTGCAGTTTGTTTATAGCATAATGTCACCTTTTCACTTCTGGCGATCGCATTTACATATTAAGTGGTGTTAATATGTGGAGATTATCCTGCTGAACAGAACCTGTAAGTATCATAAATGTGTGTTAGCCACAATTGCTTAAATACTACAATTCACTGAAATCCAATGGAAACATCCCATTACTTTTTGACGAAGGCGTCCTTGCGATGTTAACTTCCGAGTTGGCCTACAAAAATACGTCATCGCTGCCCCACTCGATTCCTCATATATTCGACACTAGCATTACACAAACATCTTCTCTGAATGCTAAGAAGGAGTATTGCTTGGATGACTTTGAGAAAAGCATCTTTCTTATATGTTGCTATGTTGTCTTTACTCACACACAAACAAAATGATTTAATCAGTTTTCCTATACACAATTTTACCATTTTCCAAAATGACATATTGGTTTCTGCCAAACAGCTCTATAAATTGAGTAATCTATTCACCCCTGTCTATACCCATAAAACTCAGAAACAGACTGTGCTCTGGCAGATGGAACCGTGTCAATCTCTCCATCATTTGGCATGGAAACATTGCAGAGTTTTGTGAAATGCATATGGTGGATCCTGCACAGATGGATACCTCGCACCGGCAATTTTATTCCCCCGTCAGTGTCTATCCCACCTGCTTGACACACTCACACACACAGACACCCCCCCCCCC
>NW_011363457.1:56611-59072 GCF_000735185.1 Notothenia coriiceps | reverse complement strand
ACACACACACACACACACATACACACACACACACGCACACACACAGACACCCCCCCCACACACACACACACACACACACACACACACACACACACCCCCCCACCCCACACACACACACGCACACACACACACACACACACACACGCACACGCACTAACTGCAGAGCGGTGGAGGCGGCAGTGCTGTAGTTAATTAGAAGTTAACATATCAAACTGCGTCTTCTGTCTGTGTGTGTGGGGGTTAATTGTGTGGGCGGAGTGACTTGCTGCATAGCTGCTTTTGTTAACTTACAGAAACACAGGCTATGTATGGGAGATTCTAATAATAGAGGCACGAACAGATTGTAAAATCCTTTGCACAAGCAGAATAAAAAGTGCTTTAACTACGTGTCTGGGCAAGCATGGAGGCAGTATGAGAAAGGAGGAGGAAAAGTTGAGAAAAAGGAGGAAGAGGGAGAAGAAGAGAGGGATTGTTAGCTCTTTGTGAAAGGTGGTGCTGTTCAGTTATGGACGTTGTGGAGGTGATAAAGCAGGCTTTCTCTGCGCAGCGTTTGCCTCCGTGCTCTTTGTGTGCGGACCCTCTGCAGGCCTCCCAAAGACACAACCCTTTAATGAGCATATCGATCAGTGTTTCTCACACCTTCGTTTGCCCCACAGAGCGAGAGAGAGGCAGGCAGCGAGGAGAAGAAAAGCAAAGTGGGAAGAAAAAAAAAAACCCGATGAAGAGACTAAAGCTTTAGAGAAAAGCTTTAGACTCACAAAGTGGGGGCTTTTTTTTCTAAAGACCACAGGGGAGTCGGCTTTGTGCCTGTAAAATTCAATTTACCTTTTCACAGATGGGCTATACTGCGGCTGGTATTGAGGTGCACAACTCATAAGCCGCTCTGAATGTGCGTGTGTGTGTGTTTCTACTTGTACTGTATATGTGTGCACAACATGCAAGCTTGTGTGCATTTGACTGTGTGTGAACATGAAGTGCTTGTGCGTTCGTGTGTGTGTGTCAGTGTGTGTGTCAGTGTGTGTGTGATCACAGAGTATAGCAGCAGTGTAAGCCATCCCGGTGTGAACCAGGGTTTTCTCTTGGAGCTCCGTCTCGCTCCACTCGTTCCTCTGCATCACATTACTTCTCCACCTCCACCCACAGCACCACAGACAGAGAGAGGGGAGAGGGGGGGGAACAGACAAAAACATCAAAGACAACCAATGAGACTGTGGTAGAAACTTAAAATCATCGAAAATCACTTCTTTGTTGACTTGTAGGATAACACTCAATAATGTACCGTTGTTTGGCAGATAGGACTGTTCAGAGAATCATCTGTGTGTCTCCTGGATTTGCGGTGGGTGCTACTTAAAGAGTGTTGAGTGGTGACGGTAATACGTCGTGTCAGCGGAACATCCAGTTCCACTTGGTATGCCACTGTAGTTCTTTCAAGTGACACTCTGAAGCAGCATTTCCTCGCTGAATCAATTCCTCCCAACACCTGGTAGGCTGTGGGGTTTCGAGAGGGGAAGCAACTGAGATTATAATTATGTGAACTAAATGTTTCCAAGTTTCTGGGTTGGAATTTAAAAAGAAAAGGGGGAACAACTTCTGAGGAAACTAAGATGCGGCGAATTGTTTGAAACCTTTTGAAATGTCAACCTTATTGGAGCAGATGGAAAAATACAGAAAGGTATTTGTGAGCACGGCTAATTATCTACTGTATTTAGAGCCTGATCTCCTAAACTACTGAACTACATTGGCAGTCATGTTTCAAAGGACATGTTTTGACAGATTCTGTTTGTTACAATGTTGTACTAATTAAAATCTGAGATAGTTGCCCTAGAGGCAAATGGTGGCCAAACCCAACACACACTTTCCTCCAGGAGACTTGTCATGTATTGTGTCAACATGTTGACTTACTCTAGGTTAGCTCCATATCTTAACATTTTCGCACTTGTGTTGCCTCAACAATAGCAGTGTTTTCGATGAATACTGTTCCTGTTAGCAGAACCGCCATGGGCGGACTGGCCGTCGGGACGTTCGGGACGAATCCCGATGGGCCGGTACTGAAGTGGGCCGGTCGGACGATGTGGGCCGGCCGGTAACCGGAAAGGCTCGACATTAAATGGCCCGCTGGCCCGGAAGCACTATTTAGACACCCCGGGCCAGCATAACGTACTTTGCCCGCTCGGGCCACTAAAAATATTGCTTTAAAAAAATGGTCCTGTGGTATTGGTATTTTGACTATCAATTTAGTTAANTGGAAATGGTGACAACCATACTAGGGCATTTAAAATCAGGAGACTAAGTACGAACTGTGTGTGTGTGTGTGTGTCATACTTGCCAACCCTCCCGATTTTCGCGGGAGACTCCCGCATTTCTCCCGACTTCTGACAAAATCAGATTTACCCACGACTGTTTCCACTCGGACTTTAATACAGCGACACCATTGTTTGGTTTCCATGGTAGCGCGTCTCTT
>NW_011363457.1:56198-56571 GCF_000735185.1 Notothenia coriiceps | reverse complement strand
AACGCTACAACATAGCGTTTTGTGAGTCGCTTGTCATTGTTGGGTGAAAAGCAAACAGCTGTTTGCTGCGGAGTGCGCTCCTTCACTACAGACTATTGCGCCACCTAACCATTCGCCAAAATGTTTTTAATACCAGCGGTAACCGGCCAAGCGCCGGGCAAAAAACAATCATTAAATAAAAGAAAGTAACCGGAGGAGTTAAAGGAGAGTGACAGGGAGCATGAGAAGAAGAGGGAGAGAAAATTTCGCCCAGCTTGATCGATGTAGTTTGACTTCTAGTGGTGCAGTGACACGTCCTAAAACCCTTTTAATAATCTATCGATTAGATTTATGATTAGAAAATGATAAAAGTAGGGTAGACATGTGGAGATTA
>NW_011363457.1:44214-56153 GCF_000735185.1 Notothenia coriiceps | reverse complement strand
GTGTGTGTGTGGTGTGTGGTTGTACGCTTCGATGTGACTTCCAAGTTAGTTCGATTGCCTCCAGATGTGTCGTAGTGTCAGTGTGTGTACGTAGAGAGAAATTAGAGTACAGACAAAGTAGAAGGAGTGTAGAAGTAGGATTGGTAAAAAGACGTGCGGGAGGGCGTAGAAAGGTGACACAAACGTAAAGGGGAGATACTGGAAGCAATTAGGAAAAGAATAAAGACAAAATCGGGATCAGTGTAATAAAGGAATTGCCCTGTGGAATCGTTCTGTGTGTGGTCTTGATCTTCTTCGTAAACCTCTCACGTTCTGGAGGCGGTTCCGTTTTTGCTTAATAGAACTTCACAATTACTTTTTCTTTTAGGAAATACATAGGCGTGAAATTAACTTAGTCGAGATTGCAATTTACCTCAGGTTGGAACCGGGTACGCACGTGGGAAGGGGACTCAAAAGTACCTTAGTTTGCGATAACCAAATAAGACAATCTGTTTGTTTGGTTTTGGGTGTTTTTGTATTGGAACAACCACCCTCATTTTTGTTTGGTGGTCCTGACAAGTAAATATAAGTTCATTACCTTTAAACTAACAATTGTTTGAATAATCGTCTGAATCAACATATGATGACCTAGACTAAACCAGTTAAACCTGTAAGTTCTCTCCAGAGCAATACCAAAGTGGATGTGTCTGGGAAACGATTCCTAAAAAAGTAAGACTAGTTCCAGTATAGTTAGGTGTCTTTTTCTTCAAGACAAGTTTAAAGTTGCAGTCAACTCTTGTTGTTTGTAAACAAAAGAGGTAGTCTTTTTGACACCTTATTGAAAACTATAGAACTATGTGTTGGAAAAAACTAAGTACTACCGATTTTGACAGGGGTCATTTCCTTTCTTTTTTACTGGTGTTCTTTCTCTAATTCTTCCTTTTCTGTCTCTCGACCTGAGTCTTCTTGTAGACCGTCTCTTGCTGTCTGCGCTTCACTTGTGGATGTCCTTGTCATAAGTAGCTTTTGTGACGATAACAACTCCGTTTGTGTTCACGCTTTTACATATTCTATACCTCGATTTGGGTCACCGCCGCCTGGTATCCCCCGCGATCCCCGCGAGGGGTGAGAATGGGTGTACCAAACTAACAGTAATTTTTTTTTTATGGACGTGGACGGGCCTTTGCTATGAATATAGATAATATCATAAAGTTTTATAATATAAAAATAAAATAAAATAAAAATTTCTTGTTCCAGTTTACTAATATATCAACCATAGTCAATTTTATATAATTACATGTCTATTTTAGAGCCAAATTTACAAAATGCTACAGATTCAATGACTATTCAGTGTCACAAAGGACCCCGACGGTGTCGCACATATAGTAATGGGAGAGAGCACCCCGCCATCTTTCCTCGCGGAGTCGGTCTCTTGTCCGACGTCAGTGTACGACTGACAACGATAGAATTTGATACGGCGGCTTAATTAAAAGTCGGTAGTCCAGCAGTCTAGACTACGAGTTCCCGCGGGAAAGTTCGCGGGACCCGACACACAGACACTCCAAAAACCCGAGCATAGTGCCACTGCGATGTCATCAGACAGACGTTCCACATCTGAGGCCACGATCAACCTATCGACCTCGACCATCTAAGTTGTAAACGTACAATAACATCAACATTCCGTTACGGACACCGTAGGTACCGTCGGTATACAACACCCGACTGTACATAAAATGTCCTTTCCTCACTTAGGTCCAGCTCACAGCTAAGAACAAATCAAATAGTAGAGGAAGCGGGAGAGTCTGAAACCTCAACGCGCGACGATTCCTCTGGCATGGTACCTTTGTGTTGTTACACAGCGACATATTTCAGCTCACCTTTGTCAGCACAGCCATTTAGACTAAAACAGTCTTCAGTCCGCTCTTTACGCCCTCAGAGGCGCTTTAGCCCTCCCATACCCGTATATTGGTGGTTGTGTGTGTGTGTGTTGTGTGTGTGTTTGTGTGTGTGTTGTGTGTGTGTGTGTGTGTGTGTGTTACAAGCATTAAAATCAGAATTACTATAATTTACCTTAATTTGTAGTAAACTCAGAAGGTGTTTTGTGGACAAGACGGCGCGAGGCCCTCGTCGTGTGTGTGTGTGTGTGTGTGTGTGTGTGTGTGTGTGTGTGTGTGTGTGTGTGCGTGTGTGTGTGTGTGTGTGTGTGTGTCCATACCTGTCCATATCTGTGTTTATGTGCACCATACGAGACTCCGCTCCTCTTACAGGGTTTTTAATGAGGAGGAAAATTCTCTACTCAGCATCATGAAGTCTTCTTACTACAAATAGAGTGACTCTGCCTCTTCATGTGTGAGTAAAAACAGAGCAGCTTGAGATCAATCACGACATCTTCTTTGGCATTTTAGACGCAGGAAACGTGGAGGAAACGTGTAGGAAACGTGGAGGAAACGTCTCTCACTCACATCAAGAGTTAAAAAAGTGTTACACGAGCGGTAGGGAATCTTTTCCTTCTGTCTCTGTCAGTCTCCGTCTCTCTGTACGACCACCTGTCTTTTCTGTGTGTACACATACTGTATGTTGCTATTCCTCAAGTAACTGCATAATATTCGTTTCCAGAATCTTTAAATAAATGACTCATATGGTTGGTTGAGACATTTGTATTTTTTGCATTTTAGCTTGATTTTGGGACTTTTACACATAAATGAATGTCTGTTACAGTCTTCGTTTAACAAGTTTACACAATCCTGCTGCTACATTTTTACTATGTTCTACTCTTTCCTATTTCATGTTATATTTATATTAGGAACTTCTACTACGTAAAGCTGTGTCCTCTCTTAACATGAAAGAGTAGAGAAAGATTTGTGTTTCTTTTCACTGTTGAGTTGCTGCTGTTATGCAACACAGCCACGGAGCAGCTAATCGCGCTGAAGACGGTTAGCATAGCGGTTAGCATAGCGATTAGCATTGCGGTAAGCACAGCGGCTATCACAAACAAAGAGGATGCAGGGTAAACCGGAGAGACAAAGGAGGAGAGCTGAGTCCAGATGTATGGAGAAAAGAGATATAAGCCGTGTCTCCTTTCTCTCATCACGGTAAAAATCACTAGCCTACTAATCAAACGGAAGGAGCTAATAGCGTTAGCTAGCATAAATCTGGAGATTACGTTTCCATCGATGACTTCAGGACTGTTTGGGCAGATAGGGATTGCACTGAGGGCTTCACCATCTCTAATTTTACTATATAATATTATAGATTACAGTTTAAAGTAACAACAAAACAAGGAATACACTAGAAGAGAGTGTTAGGTAATTTGAGGTTATCAGATATGTTCAGATGCAAGTGTACCCTCATTAGCTATTCTATATGCAGATACAGAAAACAGGTATTCTAGGGTTGCATTCAATTGAAAGGTCTACCATTTAGTGGACAGCTGTTAATTTAATAGCCTGTGTAAATATTTTTGAAATGTGCATAAATCTGCCGCAACTATTTTTTACTGACTAACCGGTGTGTGGGGCATTCAGAGGGCTCGTTAAAGCAGCGTGACTCCTCATGTAAATCACTGCAGGGCGACCTGAGGTTTGTAAATGAGGAACACATAGAGGATAATGAAGTAAATATTGGAGTGATGGACCCACAGTGCGCTCATTTAGCTGTATAATGTTTGGATTCTTTTTATTCTATGTCCGGGTTGGAACACCGTTAATAGATTTAATCCCTTCTGCTGTATTGGAAAAAGTATTAGTGATGATGATACAGAGTTTATGTAAAATAATAATTTCTTTAAACTTTTTTAACAGTTTCAATGCCGAAAGAACATGTATTTCCTGACTAGCGACCTCCTGCAGTCTTGTGAATAATGACTGTTCTCAGTGACTACAGCTACTCCACACTTTAGAGTGGCCCTTGCTTCTTCTTCAAAATGTAAGTCAAATATCCCCTCTCCGTTTAGCCCTGCATCAGCTCCTGAGGGAAATATCTGGATGTTTCTTTCATTTCTTTTAAAATATTTTCTTTCTCATTTCTGTATGAAGCTTCTGTTGGCCATGAAAAATATGGTTGCTAACAAATGGCTGAATGAGACTACTCGACGTTCTCATGCCAAACATTAGCTTTGCCACCATTATGTTGTTTGTTTATAGCCTTATACGTTAACTTTTTACGTCTGCCAATTGCATTTACGCTTCAAAATAAATCCTAGAAGTGTTGTTAATATGTGGAGATTATCCAGATTATACGATAAACTTGCGTCTTATTTTCTACAATATTCCAAAATCCGATGGAAAGAATCCCATTGCTTGAAATGAAATGATAACCTCTAAGTTGGCCTACAAAAATAACGCAGCCAAATAATATATCTGCTGCACCACTCTATATAGAAAAGTGTTGATGAGAGCAGTGAGACTGGACCAAAACAATGAAGCTAAATCAGAAACACTGCAGTCAGGTGGGAGATCATTCCCACTCTGAGCACCTCCTTTCACTTTACACACTCATGCTAATACAAAATAGTGATTATAGCTTTAAACAAGTACTTCCCTATCTTCATCCTACCTATAAGTGTGCCATGGGAGCACTCAGGGTCGTTTAGGATTACAGCAACCTATTTTGTTGTTTACCTATTACTTATGCCGGCATTTTGGCCTATTGGGATATTTGGTACTCATTATGATCGAGGTAGAAAGAAAACAGACAGAGGATTGGAAACTGAATAGAAAGGACAGCTGCTGGGTTTTATTTAGTCTTCCTGTCCGTTCACCTGGTGTTCTGGGAGCCCAGAGGAGAAAAACCTCATCAACAGAGTCCACATTGGAGGTTACTGGTGGAGCAGGGACACCCGATGGCGGCTCGCGGTACTGCAACTGCCCTGAGCAAGACTTTGACACCGGAGAAATGCAACATGCAACCACAAACTCAACATCTTCTCAAACATTCACTGTATCAAAGTTATACTGTGAGTGTGATTGGTCCCTATCTTAAAGAGGACATGTTGTGGTTATTTCAGATTCATATTAGTATGTAGTGTCTCTACTGTGACATGTCTCCATGCTTTAATGTTCAGAAAGCTCTTCTGCCTGTGCTGCAGCACCTCTTTTCACCCTCTGTCTGAAACCAGAGCCCAGTCTGCTCTGATTGGTTAGCTGGCCGGCTTAGAGATGTCCCGCCCCTTAGCCTATCACGTACAATGTGTTGGAGCGCTAGCCAATAGAAGCGCAATTGTTTCGCATTGATGTCACTATGTCCCGGAGGTAAACAAAGGAGTCCAATGGAGTTGGGAACACAGGGATTGTAGCCTTTGCACACCATTTACATGCAAAAAAAACTATAACAAACTACAGGAAAGGAAAAACCCAAAAAGCATAAAAAAGACTCTTTGATTCAAGCAACTGATGTTTGTGCTTTCTTGCACAGCGGCAATTCATTACCACACTGACAAAAAACGATCTATCTGTCAGTCTGAGCCTCTTTGAGTGTTATCATAAATCTGATCCAGCCTGTCTCTGCTCTCCACAGGCTGTTAGCCTCTTGGGATTCTGTGCAGACTGAGTTGTAGCGTAGACATCTAGACATCCAGAGATCTCCAGACACCGGCTGAGGAGTTTCCCTCGAGAGATAAAGAGCTCGATGGGTGAGTGCGTCGCAGCACGACAGCGGACAGTCTCCAGCCAGGGGGGGGGGTTGAGGGTCTATAAGACTAAAGTTGTCTGGACTCACACAGGGAGAATTAATCAAAACGGGACTAGTCTAACACACACACACACACACACACACACACACACACACACACACACACACACACACACACACACACACACACACACTTCAAATTGTGTAATCTCACTTCTGTTCAACCTTTTATTTGCGAGATAGCCATACCAAAGCGAATTAACTTCACATGCACATGGTTTCTTATAATTCAAAAATGTTATCTTTATTACTAAAATCAGCAAATGAAATGACTTTGTGATTGCAAAACACATTGCATATTCACAAAAGCATTCTTTGGGTTCTCTAATTAATCTGCTAATTGTATTGTTTGAAATATTTTTTGCAGATAAACGAAGATATTTTAGTCAAGCAAAAAACAGTGGCTCCAGGATTGGTTGGTTTTGTTTTTAAATATCTCAAAACTATCAAAAGGATTGGCAAGAATGTCCCTTGTGGGGGAACTTTGCAGACCATTTACTGTACATGGAGTGCACACACAACCCATATAACACACTACAGGAAAGGGAAACCCCCAAAAGCATTATAGGGCCTCTTTAAAGTGCAACATCCCATTGTACACTTAATTATTGTTCAACATATTTGCTGTAGATTCTCAGTTATGCTATTTGTATCTATGACATGTTGCATGCATTGCTTTATCAAATGTTGAATTGGATGAATACGAGGTGGCATTATTATAAGGAAAATGTGGCATTATGATACATTTCTATAGTTACCACTGCACCAGTCTTCTTGCATTCATGTCCGCTAAAATGTGTACCAGAGAGCTCTTTCTAAAGTTCTCATCCATCTTTATTTGGAGATTAATGTGCAGACTTCCTCAGCACTGTGCCTGCTTTCTTTATTTGAAAATGTCCCCGTTCGTTACACCGTGGATTCACACTTCTAAGGACATGAAAAGACAGAGTTGGTGGTGATACATCCCTCGTCTCCCAGCGAGCAGACAGGAAGGACATTTCCCCGTCTTTCCAACTCTGATGCAATGTCTTATTCATTACAAGCCTATTGCAGCCTCGGGAGTCTCTTCTTTTTTCCTTTGCAAAACCCCCAAGGGAAATGTACATCTGATATTGACTTGAATTGGAATAATTTCTCGCAGGTTTTCAGTGTGTAGCATTGTGTTTTGGCACGCCTTTAATGCGCTAAAATGCTAACACTCCCGATGGAAGTAGGTGTGCGCCGATGGAAACAATTCCCTGGTGTTCCCCACATACCGGCTGTTTGATTTTCTCTTGTTTTTGTTCTCTTTCATCCTCCCCTCCCTGGAACATGGTGTGTGTACCCCTTTCTCCCGCCCTCATCTCTGTTTGTTCTGATAACGAGCATCGAGGCGCACTCGGCCTGCCCGTAGAGAGAGCGACAGAGAGCACAAAAAGGGAGAACACTCTGTTTCCATCGGAGACTCCTTGTGTTCCACTTTTGCCGTAATGGCCTATTCTGTGTACGACACTCTCCGTCTAACACCTCGCCTCTGATGCCTGGTTTATTTTAAACAATGCAGAGCACGCCTCCCCAGATGTAGCTCATTGTTTAATGTGTGTATTTGAATGTGTGTGTGTGTGTGTGTGTGTGTTTTTTCCTCAACTATGTGGGAAGCCTCTCGTCTGTCAGTTCGGCGGGGGTTTCTATGGGAACGACAGAGGAGTAATGAGGACGATCTGAGTTGTTTGTGACCTTGACAAAATGGATGCAGGTGAGAGACACGAAATGCAACGATATCCGTGACGAAAAACAGTCGCAAGTTGTGTCTGTTGCTTCATAATAATAATAATAATAATAATAATAATAGATTCAATTTGTATAGCGCCTTTCAAGGGACCCAAGGCTGCTTTACATGGTGAACAAATAAACAAACAAACAAACAAACAAACAAACAAGAGAGGCAAATAAAAGAGAGAGTAAAAATGTAATAAATAGCAGTAGGAGTGGAAGCAGGGGGACTGTGATGGGTTAGGGGTCAAAGGCCATGGGTTAGGGGTCAAAGGCCATGGTGAACAGGTGAGTTTTTAAGTCAGAGATCACACAATCTTCTTTAACAGCTTTCTTTAGCCCTCCTTCCGTGTTTGTTTCTCTGTTCGGTCTGTTTTTTTCAACACAGAAACTATAAATCATCACCAAATGTTATTTTACACCCTTTTAAGCTGTAAACAATGTCTCAGAATACTGGTTTACATTAATAACTGTTCAAGCTTCAATGTTTTATTGTCATGGGCACATTACTGTAGCTACAGAGTAGATATGGCAATGAAAAACTTAAAGGTGACCTATCATGCAAAATGCACTTTTGTACGTCTTTTCTACATGAACATGTGTCCCCGGTGTTCCGGGGAACTCACCAAGTGTCAGAAAACACAATCCTCTCTATTTTCCTCCATACCCAAATCTCTTAAAAAGGGGCTGCAACGGATCTGATACAGACTGATCCAGATTTGAACACTTCTATGACGTCACAGAAGTGGCGCTACGGCTATTGGGCCAACTCCACCAATCACCCCAAAATAGGCAGGTAAAAAACCGACTTTTCAAAACTCATAGGTCACTGATGGTTCACATAAGAGGTTGGATGATCGGATGATATGTCCAACCTACAATGAAATTTTACAATAAGGGCGGAATTCGCATGGAACAAATTACGTCATTTCGATTAGAGCTCGTAGTTTTATATTTTCATTACATTGGAACTAATGAAGACCAGTGAAAAAACTACATGGAGTTATAGATTACGGGCGTACGATTATTTATGGTTTTCTTTCCATCTGAAAATGAAGAGCTCGGAGCGAAGATAAACAAAGTGATAAAGATGGAAAACCCAAAAACATAAGAAATAAAACGGACCCAACTCAATTAGGCAAACCAATGTATGTATGCACCATGAGTGGTAGAATTTATTCGCGTCGGCCAAAGGTCACGACTATAAAAGAAAAGTTTCGCCGACTCACGCTGTACTGCTTGCGAGGGGAAAGGCGACGAGACCCCACGTGCCACCTACAACGAACATTGCCCGGGCAGGTGTGTCGTCGAAAATTATTTTGTAGAAGACTTTTAGAAACCCTCGACCCGCACAGACTTTCGAGACCCCTAAAAAACCGCTCGTTGCACGCTGGTTGTTGGTTAAGTGCTACTTGAGGGCGGGGGGCTGTATGTTTCCGTTATCGTTTACAATTTTTGCTAGGTCATTTTGACCTATAATTTGAGGGGTTTGTCCCTTTGGATGGTCAAAGTGGGGACGAGACGGTGGAGGGAGGTACGGACCAAGGAGAGCCAAACATAGCGGCGCCCATTTATCAAGACCAGCCAGTTTCCTTGGCGCCAACTAAACCGATGGCATTATAGAGCAACCTATATAAACTCCTTGTACTTGACGCCGTACAGAGAGAGTCGAACGAGTGCGCGCCAAACTAACCGATGGCGACATGACAGTCTAAGACGGTATTTGCCTAAACTACCGACTGCGAAGGTGGAGTCGAAGTTTTCAACTTGTAACTAGTTGAAAACTTAGGCTTTCTTAGGACCTTTAGAAAGCGAAACGAAGGGGGGTGTTACGTCAATCCGCTTTTCGCTCGTTTCACTGCCAGTGGGGTGAGTTTCAAGTTGAGACCGTCTCTTCGCACCTTCTAAAAAAAAAATTGCGACGACAACATCTGCCCGGCATTAGGAGTTCTACGTACTCGTCCTTAGCGATAGTACCCTAAGACGGATGAAAAGGCGACGGAAAAGCGATGGAGGAACCAAAGGAGTAAGGGGAGAGAAGACAGCTTAGTGTAGGAAGCGACTAGAAGGATGGGTCTTACAGGAGGTAAAAGTAACCCTCTCGAGGACCCTACCTCGAAGTCGAACAATTCCACCCCGATTAGGTCGGCTTTGTTCATTTGTTCCGCCTTGGCCCACTCTCACGTTAGTTTATTACCACCGAGCACCAAACTAACCAACAATTCAATCACTCGTGTACCCGTGTTTGTTTGTTTGGTGTGTGCGCCCAGTACACTAGTTAGTTGGTTGTATTCCATAGGCTGCACAGATTTGGACGACGACTGTAACTGTTTACTTGTCCTTAAAGAGTTGTCATCAGACGAGAGGGACACTGGAGTGTAAGGATTAAACGGAGACAGTTGTGTGTGTTCGTGTGTGTGTGTGTGTGTGTGTGTGTGTGTGGTGTGTTGTGTGTGTGTGTTGTGTGTGGTGTTGTAGAGTAGTTTAATAGTACTTTGCATGGGACTCACAGTTGTCTTATCGTGTGTTCGGTGCAAACAAATACCCATCGCCAACTGCCGTCGTCTAGTTTCGAGCCCCGGAAACGAACCGTTGGGTCTTACCACTAACATTAATAGGTGTCCAAATTCAGTGCTAGACTCGGCTTGTTTAGTTACACGTACAGTGGAACACACACACAGACTCACTACACAGAATTACAAAGGACAAATTTAACGTTGCAAAAGTTGGCAAATACAGCAAAAATACAGGTACAAACACAAAGGCGGACCTCCCGAGCAAGAAGCGAAGGACCAGTGGCATCAAACGGAGAGGCCCCAGACAGTAGTACAGGGTAGCACTAATATAGATGAACATAAATTCAATAAGACTGGAAAGATTCAGAAACAATCTAGGAACATCAGCAAAGGACCTTTCAAGACAGTCAAAAACGGACAGAGCGGACCGGGGCCTAAGACTTTATCTTCAACAAAAACAACCAAATTCAGAAGGATACTTCACAAAAGGCACAGGACGTAAACCACTCGGATCGACGACAAAGAACTGTACAACTGTGCGCTCATGGTGCCAGCGTTCACGTCAATTGGAAAACCCGCTGACGACTCTGACAGGAAACGACGATTTCCGTGGTCTTGGGGTATGATGTAAAACTTTGGGTCTGCATAGTATATAGTTACAGCTATTGTCTATTAATTTCGAAGGAGTCATGAGTGTGTGTACGTGCTGTGTGTGTAGATCCTCAATGGTTCGACCACGTAGAGCTGACGAAATGAGCTAGTCAATTACTGTGAATAAAAGTTCCCTTACTCGGAAGGTGTACCGAAAGCAACGGTGAGGTAGTCGGAGACGTAATTTTCTACTCTCAATTTTGGACCAGCACCACTAGAGACGTGAGACACCATTTTACCACCCGGAGTCTAAAACCTATCTTGCTCCTAAATTTTATGGAATTGGGGGACAAAACAAGCCCAGTTTAGACCGGCGTAATTGATGAAGTTAGTTAGGATTTATAACACCAAAATGTAAACTAACCGAGGTTTGAAATACTATAGAGGTGTCAGATCCGTTAGGCCTTGTTTTGACGACTGCGGGGGCCGCAAAGTAAAAGTAAAAACTCACCAAATCAGTTGAAACACATGATGGAATACCACGAGGCCAGGTTTTACTTACTCATTGGGGATGTAATACAAGTAGGCTACCACGGTGTGGGTGTTTAGTTGTAAATTTAAAATTTAAAACATAATTGAACGAGGTAGAAGTTTTGTCAAGACGAACATAGATAAAAATAGACAAAATAAACAACGATAACAGATATATATAAGTAACGAACATAACAACCTCCTCGGACACTTAATTTCCACCCCATTCATTAATCCTCTTTGGTCTCGACCTCACGCGACTTAAAGCTTTTATGTGTCCCGCCTATTTTTAGAGATCGGTGAAGGAATCGTCTCGGGGCGAGGAGGTTGTGTGTGTTTGCGCGCGTGTACTGGTTACTGCCCGTGCCTCTATTCAAACACGTGTCTACCCGTTCCCGACTGTCCGTCCATCCCCGTGGAGGTCAATGAAATCGGCCGGCCGGTCATCTACTAACCAACACGAAAAGATGTCGCCGGCGCCGAAGGTGTCTACTGAAGAAAAATAATAAATAACAGTTTCGTAAATTCTATAAGTAAACGATAGCCGTACAATTCTCGTAAGGACTTCTATATTGTGTATCACAATATAGATCGGCCAAAGAGTTTGAATGATGGCGTGGGAAATTCACCCTGGATAGTACGATACTGAACTTATTATATCACATCCTGGTATGGGATGAGTATTCCGTATAAGATATGAAAAATAAAGAGTTTTAGTGGTTTGTCTAGTACGTAAGAATCGGTAAGGAGTAAAGCCGAGTTAAAATTTGTCAGCAACGTAACCCGACTAAGACACTCTTGTCGTGCTAGATGTCCGGACCGTATCGACGTGATGTCGCCAGAGGTCGCGAAAGCCCTTGCCGTTACAGGCAACCGACCAGA
>NW_011363457.1:22443-44169 GCF_000735185.1 Notothenia coriiceps | reverse complement strand
CGCCTCCTGCCTTCCCCAGGCCCGCCTGCCGGGCCCCCGTTCCGTCTCTGGTTCCTACCCCAGAGCCCGCCTGCCGGCCCCCGTTCCGTCTCTCGGTACCACCCGCGCTTCCGGGCCGTCCCGGTTCGTCAGTCCGCCCGGGGCTCCCCGCTCCTGCCGCCGTCCTTCCTCAGTCCAGCCCGGGCTCCCGCTTCTGGCGCCGAGCAGTCCCCCGGGCTGAGCTCCCGCTTCAGCGCCGAGAGTCCCCCGGCCCCGAGCTCCGCTTCTGGTCTGTCGAGGCCTCGGCCAAGTCCTGGGCCACAACCCGGCTTGTCCTTGGCCTCGGCCACCCGTCCGAAGCCCCCGTCTAGGGGTGCCTTCTCCTGGTCCTCAACGTCCTAGCGGCCGCTCTGTCTCCACTACCGCCACGGAAGGTTGCCGCTTGTCCTGTTTCCCATCGTCCTGGGGCCGTCTTCTCAAGCACCCGCCCATGGGGCTCTTGTCTGTAATCCTAACCGCTCGCTGGGGTCCTCTCATCCGCCGCCCTGGCCAGGTTGCCCCGCGCGACCTGTTACCTCCGACCGTCCTGGGGGTCGCCTTGGAGGTTGCGTGTCCTGTATCCCAACCGTCCTGGGGGCCGGTCCTCTCATCAGCGCCCCTGGGGGTTGCCCTAGTCCTGTACTCCCAACCGTCTGGGGCCCCGTCCGTCTCATCAGCCGGGAGGCGCCTGAGGGTTGCCGTGGTCCTTTATCCCAACCGGGTCCTGGGGCCGTCTTTCTCATCAGCCGCGCGCGCTGGGGGTTGCCGCTGTCTGTATCCACACGTCCTTGGCGGGCCGTCCTCTCATCAGCCGCCCTGGAGGTTGCCCTGACCTTGTACCTCGACCGTCCTGGGGTCGCCCTTTGGAGGGCGCGCCCTTGGTCCTGCATCCTAACGTCCCTGGGGGCGTCCTCCTCATCAGCCGCCCTGGGGGTTGCCCTGTCCCTGTAATCCCAACCGTCCTGGGGGCCGTCCTTCAATCAGCCGCCCTGGGGGTGTTGCCCTGTCCTGTATCCCAAAGTCCTGGGGGCCGTCCTCCTCATCAGCCGCCCCTGGGTTGCCTTGTCCTTGACCACAGCCGTCCTGGGAGGCCGTGGTCTTGTCCACTGCGGCCCTGGAGGTATGGCTCCTGTGCCCCTCGACCTCACCCGGCCTGTGGCTGTCCTGGTGCTCCTCGACCTCACCCGGCCTTTGTGCTGTCTTTTGCTCCTCGCACCTGCACCCGGCCTTGTGGCTGTCTGTGACATCTCCCTGACCTCACCCGGCCTCTCGCCTTGCACGGTCTAGTACCGACGCCCGGCCGTGACCGGAGCCTTGAGCCTCCTTAACCTTCGGCCTTGGTACCGACGACCCCGGCCATGACCTCAGCCTTAACTTCGGCCTTAATACCGACGACCCTGGGCCCTTGACCCCGGCCTTGGCATCGACGACCCGGCTTGCCCGCCTTGACCCCCGGCCTTGGTATCGACGACCCCCCGGTCTGCGACCCCGACCTTGGTACACGACCCCGGTCTTGACTCCGACCCTTGGTAACGTACGACCCCGGCCTTGACTCGCCCCTTGGTACGACGACCCGCCCTTGAATCCGACTTGTACCGACGACCCTCTTGTGCTCTTGACACCCGACGACCCCGGTCTTGATCCCGACCTTCCCTGCGCTACCGACCCGACCGGTCTTGACTTCCGACTTTGGGTACCGACGACCGCGCCTTGACCCCGGTCTTGATACCGCAGAACAAGAGCCGACGGTCGGACTGGACGCTCGAGGGGGAGGGTCCTCGGGGACCTCCGAGGCACCTGGAGGTTTTCGGTCTGCTCGAGGTCTCTTGCCCCCGAGCGGCCTGGTCCCTCGTCTTGACCCCTTCTTCGTGCTCCGGCTGGGTCTACCTTGTGTGGCTCCCGCACACAGTCCAACCCTCGACCCCTCCGTCCCTCGATTGCTTACGGACCGCCGACGTCCGGCCGCCCCTTACGTGTCGTAGGCTCCTCCTTCAGGTTCTAGTCCGGTGGCGAGGGTCTAAAGTGATATATGGACCAGTAAGAGGTATTCGGTAGACCACGCGGAGTCGGTCTAGTCGGAGAGCGACGACTTGAGGTCTGCGAGGGGGTGAATAGTCTCATTCGGTCGCTTCTTTCCTTTTTGACATCATTAATATCCGAGTTTTCCTTAGAACGACCCGGGTAGGAACCACTGCCCAAGGAAGACAGTCCCTAACTTGCATTCGCTCCGTCCTGGGTTTGACGTCTAAAGTTTCTTTTTTAGGCAATAAGGTTCCGGTTTTACAGTTTTGTCTGTCTTGTGAGGCTCTGTGTTCAGTTTCTGTTTGCTTCCTTGAGTGTTTCTGATTGTCTTTTGTTTCTGATTTACGGTGTGTCCTGATTACGTTTGTTTGTTTCTGTCCACTCCCTCCCTCCGTCTCTTTATGGTGGCCCGTGTTGCCATTGTGTTAGCCCATTAGTCCACTCCCTTTTGTCTGTCTTTCGTCTGTCGTTCTGTCACCCCACTTGGTGAAAAGTTTTATTTTTCGGCGTTTGGTTTCTTGTCTTCCTCTCTCTTCTGTGTTTGTGCTTGGTGTCTGTCAAGCACTGTGATAATTAGAATTTTACCCTGTTTTTTGTGATGAATTAAGTGAAATTGCGCCATTGTAACAAAACCTTTTCTTTTTAGTATAACACACGAATAGGTTAATAAAATCACTGTATTGTTCGCACCATGGATATGACACCCCAAGGTGTCCCCAGGCAGGACCCATAGGAGGAGAAAAGAGACGATTGTTAAGTGAAGTGAGACATTAAACCGGGAGTACCGAAGATGAGGTGCTCATTTACCGTATACATGTGTTGACTAAGCATAGACGACAGAAAGTGGTTAGACTATGGCTCACAAACTATGCGCTCACCCGCCGCGGTCTCTAGAAAGAGAATCCCACGACACACCATCGAACTGCAAAGTATCTCCACGAGTTTGAAATTCAAAAGGGTTAATTACCGTGGGTCGGCGAATGTCAACTCTAAAAGATGACGTTAGTATGAACCAGTTGGGGGGCTAAAAGCGCCTCTGAGGGCTAAAGTAACGGGAGCAGGGCCAAAGAAGGCCCCCAAGTATAAAGAGGGCTAAGACTGTTTAGTCTAAATGAGTCCTGCCAAAGGTCAGCCTAAACTTATCGTCGGATGTGGTACAAACCCAAAGGTACCATTGTGCAGAGAAATCATCCGCCGCGCGTTGACTTTCAGACTCCTCCCCCACTCCCGTCTATCAGTGTCTTTTGGTCTTTGTGTTTTAGCGGTTGATGAGATGAGAGACGAGTGAGGAAAGGACGGGGTGTGATACGAGGTAAGTCCCTAACACGATGTCCGGCGTTCCCCGTAACGTGAGATCTTGATGTTATATTCGTACAATTACAATTAGATTGTCCGCGCCGCTAGTGATCGTGGGGCGCGGCGCTAGAACGTAAAACCTTTACGAAGGCCTTTCTAAAAGAAAATTTATAACTTCAATTTTCGGTAGTTAGACCCACGTGAAACTCTTCGTTTCTACTTCTCTAGATACCTATGTAGAGAGTTGTATGTATACTTGTCTTGACGATTTGTCTAAATGATAGAAGAAATATCTATAAAATGTTTGAGGTGAGGGGAAATTTTGTTTTGCAAAACTCCTGGGTGACTCTCATTTGGAATCCCCTGATTTCAATTGATAGATTTGTATCTCCTAGGAGAAGAAGTGGATTCGACGTCCAATAGACTCTAGAGTCACACTGTCTCTCTCTCAAGAGCGGAGGTGAACAACAAACTTTTTCGAGTGAATAGCTAGCAATGCGAACCGATCGATCGTGTCTACGATTGGTGTTGCTAGATGGGTCAGCCAGCCGGGTGGGTCCCGACGTTCTTCGGGCGCGCGTGTGTTTTACCGAGGGCACGGTGTGTGTGTGTTCTCGTCCTCGACTTACTCTTTCTGTGTGTCTCTCGGTCTTCACTTCGATGACGGAGCTCGTCGTTGCACGCGCTGGCTGCGTTGCATCGAGTCACACTCTTAGTGCGAGAGCGAAGGCGTGGCGATCTTATCACTCGGGAACTTCGAGCAGTGTGGCGTTTCACCTCGCATACACTCTTCCTCGCATCTCTCTCGGTGCGCTTAGGTGAACAGCAGAAGGACGAGAGATCGCGTGGTGGCTCATTAGAACGCGATGGGTCCTATTCTGTGCTTCTCCGATTCTAGTGCAGCACTGTGTCCTACTATAGTGGGTACAATCATCTGCATACCATCTCACGCTGGGTTTAGGATGTCGCTTCCCCACGACCCGGTGAAACCCGGATTAGTGGACCACAACCGAAATACAAAAACCAAGGTTTGGGTAAACAAACAAAGTGTAAACGGTAACTACATTAGTTATTGAAAAGATTAAATCTAAATTAATTTTTTCTTATTAATTATTAAGCGTCTAGTGTCGGTTCTCTGTCCGTCCCTCTGTGCTGTCGGCCCGTCCTCCGGACCCCCTCCGCCCACCCTGTTGGCCCTAGTTTTGTGTCCCTCCTCCGGTCCCCCTCCACCCACCTGCTGAACTTTTTTTGGGACGTATGGGATCCGTCCCTTGACGCGGGGGTGCTGTCACGATCTGTCTGTGTTGTGTTTTGTCTTGTCTTTTTCTGTCTTTGGTTTCCTGTTTTATTTTTGAAAAGTGTTCACCCCCTATCTTGCCTGTTGCTTTCTGTCTGTTTTCCCTCCTACCTGATTACCCGACTATGTTCACCTGGGGCCCCTGTGTTTTCTCCTCACCTGTCTCTTGTTTGTTTGATTAGTCTCGTGTGCATTTAGGTTCTGTGTTTTCTGTTAGTCTTTGTGAGTTCCTTGTTTGTCTTTGACTGTGTCTCGGGGTAGTGTTCTGTTTTTGGCCTTGGAATAAAGGTATTTTTCTTTGCACTCTGTTTAGTTGTGCTATCTTACAATCAATATAGTAAATGTGAGGTCAAGTGTGTCGCCAATGTAACCGGTTAGAACTCAAAGTTGCGATGAGGTCTTAAAATGTATGGAAAGGGTCTTAAAAAAGGTCTTAAAAGGTATTACATTTGACCCCAGGATTTCTGCATATACCCTGAGTACCCCCTTGACCAAAAAGTACCATGAGAGTCCGAGGCAACAACTGAGTGCTTCCATTATTTAACGTTTCTCCACAAGTGTCCCATCGGGCTTTGCCTTTTTTCGTTTTTTAATCCACAGCACCTAGAGTTCATTCAAGAGTCCCCTGTTTGATTACCACCAGATGGATCTCTGGCAGCATGAATAAGTTGGAACAACTCTGACAAACCGAGTCCCAGGGCAGGTAGAACAGAGTACACACTGAGGGGAAAATCAATACTCTCAGACTCCCTGATGCTGTAAAAGGTCCGTATTGACAAATGCCTCCTCCTGAATTATGCTCTCATTTAGTTTTGGAGCTGCCTGCTAGAAGTGTCCCCGAGTTTATTCTGATGAATGAGGGAGCTGTATTGTGTTATAACTATGTTACTGCTGGCGCCTCAATAAATCAGCCATCAGTCCCGCAGAGGTGGGCAGAATAGGAAGATATATGTCAAGCTTAGGACTTGCTAAAAGTAAAAAGATGGGAGCCTGCCTGTAGGAAAATGGGACAGGGAACTGGGTATTTGAATCAATGGGTGTAAGAAAAAAATTGTAGGGTGAGGATCATTTTAAATAATTTAAAATGAAAATTCATCTAGAAGTATAAGGTCCCATCGGAGCAAAATGGCTGGTTGCAGTAATGCGGTGACTAATCTTCCCTTTAATTACTTGTACTAAGATTCTCTGGCAGTGTTTCAGGGCCTGGCACAGAGGCTGGTCACCCTGTAAACGCTTCGTATTTTATCTTTCAATATTTTCGTCATATCCCACACGCAAACTAAGTCAAAAGGCCACCTTAGAGGCAGTCCTGGCTAACGATTAGGTGGAATAGAGAATAGAGTGACACACATAGCACGCGTGGGCAGAGAAATTAGAACTTGTGTGGGCTTGGCTCATCTCTAAGACTCTGACAAGGCTACTTACCTGGAAGTTGTGGAAATAAATAACAGGATAAAAAAATAAAATAAGTATACCTGACACACACACACACACACACACACACACACACACACACACACACACACACAACTGTACCCCTCACGTTTTGTTCAGTCGGATAATCTCCACATGTCTACCCTACTTTTATAATTTTCTAATCATAAATCTATCGATCATAGATCTATCAATTCGATTTATGATTAGAAAATGATAAAAGTAGGGTAGACATGTGGAGATTATCAAACTGAACAAAACGTGATCCGTCTCTTGAATGTGTGTCAACCACAGAACTTATTTCGAGGTATTTTCCAGAATCCTAAGAAATTGCATTGCTTTTTTGTCGAAGGAACCGGAAGAAGATTACTTCCGGGTTTTAGGACAAGTCACTGTGGCACTCTATATACACAAATTTAGGTTCAGTAGGTATCTTCTCCTCCAGTACCCCCCTTCAAATTAGGTTCAGTAGGTATCTTCTCCTCCAGTACCCCCCTTCAAATTAGGTTCAGTAGGTATCTTCTCTTCCAGCACCCCCCTTCAAATTAGGTTCAGTAGGTATCTTCTCCTCCTGCACCCCCCTTCAAATGAGGTTTATATATGGACAATTTATGCTGATAGAGCTTGTATCCAAGGTCAACATCCGTACAGCGGTAACATTTAAAGGGCATGTTATTGCAAGTGATGCCAGTCCATTAAAGATATTCTTCCTAAAGCAGTCCTCCATCCATGGTTATTTAATTAGTTCATTTTCTTTTTCCCTGCCAGATAGAATGTTCCAGCATATCAGAGTACTCAGAGAGGATCATCAAGTCCAACCACCTCGACAGCGGTAAGATCTGCAGCTATTCACCCTCTCTATGATCTAATTAGACTGCACTTTGCATGCAGTGAAGGGAGCAACGAACTAGCTTTCAGTCGTGAAATACATACAGTAGTGAATGAGGAAGAAGAAAAAGAAGAAGTAGAAGAAGTGTGGGGTATCCTAAAGATCAAGATTTTGAAGGATAGTGTCTCTGATCCTGTGTTGATTATTCCATACTGCATTGGACCATCTCATTTGTATTCATTTGCACATTGAAACTTCAAAGCATACTGTATGTTTAAATCATAACACCTCGGTAAATTTGAAAACAAATTTACTCCCAAGCTTCTGACTGTGTATCTACCAAATGATAGCTCCATAAACCACTCTGTCAGCCAAAGCCAAACCTATGAATATCAAGTATGCACTGGTAATTGGAAGGGGATTTAACACTATGTAGCAATCACTAGTTGAATTATAAGGGTTAGCTTGTCATTCTGACGGACACTTTGTATCACCGGATGAACTTGTCAATTACTTATTTTCAAGGCTGAACACACAAACAAACAAACAAACAAACTGTTGTGTCTCGTCAAATGTGTTAGTTATGTATTATGTCTGTCATTTCCTGTTTTATTTTGTACTTACCTCTTGTCTTTCATTTCAGGCCCTGTTTCTTCCTCCCCTTGTGTGTTTTTCCCGCCATCATCAGTGGCCGTTTCTCAATGTCGAGTAAAGCTGCTGCAGAGCCACTATTTCAAGTATACTATGTCATCGAGTGGCGCCGAACGCTGGGCATTTAAACAGTCCTTCGGCGCCACTCGATGACGTAGTATACTTGAAATAGTGGCTCTCCAGCAGCTTTACTCGACATTGAGAAACGGCTAGTGTCTGCCCCGCCCCTGATTGTTTCCACCTGTTCCCACTCACCTCATGTTTGAATAGTCCTGTCTTCCCCTGTCCTGTGTCAGGTCGTCTTGTTTGTTTCCCCGAATGGTCGTCCCAAGCCTCAACTCCGAAAGGATTGTTTTCTCGCATGTCAGGTTATGTTATTTTGTTGATTTATGTAGACTTAAGTTTTTTCTTAAGTTCTCCTTTTGTTATGATTATTTTTTTCCTCCTTGTGAGCGCTTTTTGTTTATTCCAGCTCCTACTCTGTTAAGAGGGATTACCTGATCATTGAAATTAATAAATACATTTGATTACATTCACAACTTTGTCTATGGGTTGTGCATTTGGGTTCATCAGTTTGTGTCGAGGTCCTGACACAAAGCTCATCTCAGGAAGGGTGATCCCACCTCCATATTTACGTAAAGCACAACGGGGTGATTTCCATAAGAACACTATGGCTGCCATGAAAACACATACTGTACGAACTGATGTTTCTTACTTTGAGACTTAAATCTGCTTTCTATGTGTACCTGTGAACATATTTATACTCTTTCAGGCATTATCATAACTTCATTCGATTTTGTATTTTGTACGCCAAAATAAGAGCATTCAAAACAATGTGTTGTGTGTGTTGCAGTGATCACCATCTTCAAAGGCAAGGTGGAGGAGGCGGAGCTTCCCGTTGAGAAAGTTGACATCATAATATCTGAGTGGATGGGCTACAGCCTCTTCTATGAGTCCATGCTCAACACCGTCATATTTGCCAGGGACAAGTGGCTGGTAGGATGGGTGGAGTGTGTGTGAGTGTGTGTATAGATATGCTAGTTTATCCTTAAAATAAAATATAAGGAAAAGGGGGATTTGTTTTGGTAGGATTGAGAATCCATTCCATTTATCTGGTAACCCCTTAACACAATCTTAATATAAGAAGTATTAAAATTGACTATGATAAAACAGCAAAAATCAAATATAAGTTCACTTTACTGTTAACACAATATGCTCTTTAATGCAATAACATTAACAGGAGGAAAATCATTGTAGGAAAGCATTCAAATAAGAATTCTATATTGTTAGCAGGCATGTTACATTATTAACCAGTTTGCATTGCTTTTCTCCCTCTGCCAAGGGTTTAATTATTTTTGGTTTGATCTTTTGGTACCACTTTATAATAAGACTTATTAATCATTAAGAACCATTTATAAACCAGTTCTAAAATCGTTTTCATACATCAACACAGTCGCACTATTTGAAAAGAGAATAAACTCAGTGAGCAACAGATACCAAGGATGCTGGCTGATGAAGAAGACAAAGTAAGCTAAGTAGCCAATATAATATTTGTATCTTTCTGTTCGGATTTTCATCAAACCCTGTAGAAGGGTGTAGCATGGGCCAATGAAAACCCATTACATTTTGGAGGGGATCCGAATAACAGGGCGGATACCAGCATTACTTTTTACTTTAAGCCCTTTCAAGGTCCCTTCTGTATGATCTTGTTATTGGAAAACAATTGTTAAAGTTTTATAATTGTACATCACGAACAGCTCTGCTGTGCCAGTCTGCGCACAGTGAATAACACCTCAATAATTTAAAGTTGTACTTGGCTGAGGAATACAATATCACCGATGTTGTAATAGCCCTTTTATAATCTGTTCTGGACTAATTGCGAGTTATTTCCTTGTCTCGTTTGTCAAACAGAAACCCGGTGGATTAATGTTTCCTGACCGTGCCTCTCTGTACGTGGTGGCCATAGAGGACAGGCAGTACAAAGATTTCAAAATACATTGTAAGTTCATTATGTACAATATGTGGGGCTGATAATGTGTGTTATCTGAAGCAATACTGTGGAATGACACATGCATCTACTATACTTCATATACTCTGCATACATCGTTGGTGGCTGTAACCAGGATTATTTCTCTACATTGTAAGTGAACCATGGTTGTAGAACACTCCACACCTCTGCAGTGTACTCACACAAGGATAGGCATGCTAATACAAACCCTTTCCATCTCTGCAAATGATTTTAAACTTTACCTCAGGCATAACACAAGCATTGGTAATTGACATTATAAGTCAACAAGCCTCTCCATCTCTATATCATCCTACTCTAAAGCTGCCAGGAGGACCGTGGGCGATGTTCTGCTGCGTAGAGTCAGTGTTAAGCCAGTGCACAACCTAGCTGACAACAGGCATGCAAACAGAACAAAAGCCAATAGGACTCCTACTCACCCTCCCCCATACTTCTGGGAAATTATACAACCACAGTGCACCATGGGGAAGATATATCAAGTTGGCTCTCTGCATTGCAAAGATTTCCAATGATGTCTGGATACCATTATTCTCAGGCCGCGACGAGTGTTGAGCACATATTGACATCAAACTTCTTTCTCTACAGGGCAACGTGACTTTTAGAAGTGTCCTTCTGAAGCTCTGCAGTATTCTAAGAGCACCCTGTGGTCATTAGTGCTACTCACTGCCTTAGTTAAGTGGGCAGCATGAAATCCAAATCAAAAACATTACATTACCTCAGGGCTTTGTGACCTGTTCATTATCACCAGTGTTCCAACAGGCTCTAGTAGTTCTCTCTTTTTAGGGTAAAGATAAAGATGTTTGCTCACACTCCATTTTAAGGAGCTTAATGAATAATGTATGAGATGATTTAGTCAAACCTGCGAGGATATTCAAGGCAAGAGTGGAGGCTGCGTTCAAGGCTGAAAGGCTCATGTTAAAAAAATTATCCCCAAACACAATGTGACTTTCATATGTCACAGGAAAATGGTTCCACACTGACTGGAGGCCTGACTCTGGGGTTGCATCAGAGGACTCTGGTAGTAAGCCCCCTAGTATTGCTTTACAGCCCAACAGTTTGAAATACTGTGGCTTTTCCCCTCTAGAAAATTGAATGAAATATATCAAAACTTAAAAGGAAACTGTGTCTTATGTTTGCGATTTACAAAGATGAGTTGAACAAATGATGGTAAAGTAACCCGATGCTGTATTTACCAGGGTGGGAGAACGTGTATGGCTTCGACATGACGTGTATCCGTAATGTAGCCATGAGGGAGCCACTGGTGGACGTAGTGGACCAAAAACAGGTGGTGACCAACGCCTGCCTCGTCAAGGTCAGTAAAATGTTGACAATATTTTGGCTGAAAGCAGTTGATTCATTTAACACAAAGCCTCACTACCTGTAAATGTCAGCTAGACTCAATGCAGTGCTGCAGAGATTTTACATTAGTGTAGCCGTTATACTTTCTCTGGGGATGACAGTGTCAAGACTGACATATCTCAACAGCCTTTGGATGGATTGGCATGTCATTTGGTTCATGTCCATAATGCCCAGAGGATAAATCCTAATGATTCTAGTGATCCTCTTACTTTTCCTCTAGGTCCAGCAGCATTTGTGGTTTTCAGTGAAATCACAATTTTTAAGCCTCAGCTTTACTGTGTGTTTAGTGCTAATCAATAAAAGGGAACATGCTAAAACTGTTCTCTAACTAATGATTACACCTGATTAATATTATAATATTAGCATTGTCATTGTGTGCATGTTAGCATGCTCAATTTAGCATTCAGCTTCAAGCCCAACTCTGCCCAAGTACTGCTTAAGGTCAATCGGTGATATTCAGATTTCTATTTTTCCTGAGGACTTTAGAGAGATATTTGGGATGTCTCGAAGTGGGGTTGTTTGAGGGACTTATTCATATTTATTGTATTATCTACAATAGATTGTTCTCAGCATGCCACCAGTGAAGAGAAGCAGACAGGAGGCACACAAAAATATCAATGCAATAAACTGCTGGGGACAGGCCAACATAAGAAAAACATCTTTACAAAATTTGAGGCTTTTATTTATTTAGACCTTGTTTTGAGTTTGTGCTCTACATATACATTACTGATTATAGGTATTCATGGTACAACAAACTGTTTACTAATGCTGGTTCAGTGTGCCAGAACTAAATGAGCATCCCACATAGTATGTAATAAGGAGTGATAGATAATTTAAATGAAAAGTAAAATGGCTTTAATAAAGTAAACTAGATTGCAGAAATGAAGGAGTATTGCAGTGGTTCATATAGAAAAACAATAACTACAAACTATCGATTGATTGGTGAACGTATTGTATAACATTCTGTTGCTGGTATGAGTATGAGCTTGGTGTGCTGCTGTGGCCCTGTCTATGCCTCTCACTGTGGCAATTAAACTGGTCAGGCTGCTGCCATGCATGCCAATTGCAGCCTGTCTAGTCTTCCTGATTGTGCTCCATGTCATAGTGACCTTGTTATCTCTGGCATTGATTGGAAATCTCTGCCCTGTCTCGCCTCCATCCTGGTGAAAATGGCTGTGGGATCATACCTCCAGTGTTGCTTTCTCGATGTTGCTGATTGTGAAGCACATCGTTTTTATTTATCTTGATTTCATACACATTTTAATTGAAATGCGATAAGATATAACATACAACCAGCAAAGAGATCAATCATGAGAGTTTAATAAAAAAAGCTATGAAGCTGATGGGAAGGTCTTTGGACTATGTAGAATATGGTCCAATATACTAATAAAGGACTGGCTTATCTAAAGCTAGTTGAGTAGCACTTGAAATGTTTAGGCTCTGTGAAACCTGATGTACTTATATGATTCTGTTTTCTTCAAGTTTGTATCTTCTTGGTCTAATGCACTTATTGTAAGTCGCTTTGGATAAAAGCATCAGCTAAATGCAATGTAATGTAGAAAAAAGAAGCCTCACAATATGAATGCCCCGCTGACAAGCTTTATTGTCTTTAAATGGATTACTGACCGGCCTCATTAAAGTTGAATAGCTGAGGAGAAGTACACATAGGACCTAATGTTATTAAAGTGCTGCTTGAACCTTTGGTAGCAATACTCTGCAAGGATCATAACCGAGTATAATCCTGCAGAAAATAACCAATTTACATTTACAACCTGCATGATAGGGCTCTTAAAACTTTTATTTTGCCTTCAGAGTAATTGCATGGGTACAGACCTGCAGACATTGCAGAGCCTTATATTGTATTGTAGTCTTAAACTTTGAAATGTGACTTTGAGAGGTTTATACTGCATGACCAGAGTTAATGTCTTGTAATGTGTTTATTGGAGTGATTATTTCCTGAAGATGGCAGGGGGGGATTAGACATTAATATTTCATTGTTTTTATAGCCAGCAAACATAAGGCTCATTCCTCCACAGCTAATGTGACATCTGGTGCTAAAGCAAGCAAGCTAGCAGTGAATATCTAATATTGTTGAGGGTACACGAAATACGATTATCACACCTGCCTGCGTGTTTATCCTGCAGGGTACTTTGTTTTTTCAGGGGAGCTGCTTTCTCCTCTGTTATTCAGTGATAAAGATGATAGCTGGCGCAGTGCTGTTCACTCGACAGTAAACCACGATCTGGAACAACATGTTCTTTTCTGAACAAGGTCTAGTGGGACAACGGGTTATCAGATACCCTGTTAAACTTACTGGAATCTGGGGACACATACAGATGTGGGGTTGCCCATGCACGAATAACACCTGGAGCCTCACCATAGAGCTCCCAGATGACCTCAGTCCCCGAATCCCTGTCCTACATGCACCGACACAAGGGTTACATAACCCTGCTGATATTTACCAGGCACAGTACCACTGGTGTCTAATGGCCGCCCTATATCATTCTGCTAGTAAAAGCTGTTCTTTCTTGATGTGTGTGTTATTTTCATCTTTAATGTAATGCATGTCAACATTACATGTATAAATTCTGGATTTGTTTCTTTAGCATTTTTAGATGATGTCATATTGTAAGTGTGTGGTTTGAACAACATGGTTGAGGTTAGAACTTTACACCATGAAGAGAAAATATAAATAGTTTGGCATTTTCGGGAAACATGCTTAGGGCTGTTGCTCTTTTACCAAAAGTTGAATGAGAAGTGTTGAGTGTGTAATTCACTTTGGGTAAAACATCTGGTAACTAATAATGTCAGTCACAAGTTAACAATAACAATACGACTCCAAGTCCCTATAAAAAAGCTAACATCAGCAGCTGGTTTTGCTAAAATGAGTTGGCTACAAGCTAGCTTGGCTCATTGACCTACCCGCGTACCAAAAGCTCACTAATTCAATTGTTATATGTTTCTCTAAACCACAAAATATTGTTCAACACTTGATGTGTGTGTGTTTTTAAGCCAGTTAGCTGTTTCTGCATGTTGATTCTTTGTGTTGAGCTAACCAGACGCTAGTTGTAGTGTTACATATAACAGGCAGGAATTAGAGTAGTATCCTTTTAACTACCTTTCGGCTAGAAAGCAACTATACATTCTTCCCAAAAGGTCAAAATAGTCCTTCGCTGATATGCTCCAGATATCTGAGAAGGGTCCTTCTCTTTACTCCCATAGGAGGTGGACATCTACACAGTGAAGACTGAGGACCTGTCGTTCACCTCAGCGTTCTGCCTACAGATCCAAAGGAACGACTACATCCATGCACTGGTCACCTACTTCCACATCGAGTTCACCAAGTGCCACAAGAAGACTGGTTTCTCCACTGGTAAGATGCCTTACATGTTGTCTCATTTGTGATACAGCAATCTATGTATATGTTTCAATGTGTGTGCATCTTGGAAGTATTAGAGCTACAGTATTATATGATCATAATCAGGTCGTTTATCATGGTAATGATAAACAAAACATTTCCTTTTTCATTGCCTGCCTTCACAGCAATAAAACAGCATCACCCTGGCTCCAGGTTTAGTATTTCCCTTTAGTCTACTGACAGCAAACAGAGTAGATGCTTTACTGAAGAGCTGCTTTTGGTTTCTCATTAATATATTTACTTCCCTTGATGGCTTCAGTGAGCCCTGTAGCGTAGAGATGAAATTTGCAATGCAAAAGAAGACGGCCCTTCTGATTCACAGTAAGGAAACAAGGGAAAGGTTATGGCCTGTTCTTAAAATCAACAGCTCTTACAATGAAAAACAAATAGATCTCCCCATGGAAGCACGGATCTCTGAACAAGTGAACATAAAAGGGCTCAATAGAATAGTTTATTGTAATGTGCTAATACGTTTTAGATCTGTTATCCTCAGACAGAGCGAGGTTAGTTGTTCCCCATCCTTTTAAGTCTTTATGCTAAGCTATGTTGAATGTCATTAATATTCTATAGTTACCTATTGTATGCAGCAAATAAGTGTTTCTGACTACCACATTAGAAACAAGAAATGAAAGTTAAATATCCACACACTTTGACATTATCATACCAATACAAGAATCTCTGCCCAGATGTCTAAAGTTTTAACTAGTCTGTAGTGCCGCAGTTGAGTGATTGACATAGTATTAATAACTTAATAGCTTAGTAACCTGTTCCATGTGGTTGCTAAGATGTTGGAAAGAGGCTCAAACGACCACACTGAAAATGGCAAAGGAAACTGTTTCATGTGAGAAGATGCTGGGAAGATTTAACTATAAAAACGATATGGTTAAAGAACAAAAGGAAAACTTTGAGGACATCATTTCCAAAGTCTCTATTGCCATGTACAGTAGGCTACTAACGACTACCACATTATTGTAATCAAATGCCAAACTGCCCTTTTTATATCAATGTCTGATTGGTTCCCTGTCTTTCACTTTTTATTATTTTGGTGTTGAATATTCCAAAAATGTAACTTTATAGTTATATAACTTGTATTGTTTGCTTGCTCGGGCTTGCAGAGCGTCAGACATTAGTTTATAGTGAATTGTTGGCTATGGTTTATGTTAGCAAGCACTTCCTACACTACTGTAAGGGAGGGAAACTTAGAGAAGAAGGGAGGATATTCCGGGGCTTGTTTTATACCATCTGGAAACGTATTTCACATCATTAGGCAGATAGAAAACATCCACAAGAAAAGATTTTACGTGAAACAGAATGCTCCCTGGAACCTGAAATCAAGGCCATCAGCTGGACAGCTTCACAAGGCACTTGCTTTATTAATGTAGCTAAAGTCAAACGGGAGTTTCTAATGCAGTCTTTGTTGGGACCAAGACATCTATCTCAATAGTAAATGTCACTGTCCCTTTACATTAGAACAACATACATCAGCTGATTGATATGAGCAAAAACAATGCTGGATTAAAGTGAGCGCCGGATGTTGTGTCAGAATCTGTGTGGGACTGACCTCTAGTGGTAGCCCTAAATATCTCACATTAAAATTATATGTAAAGCAGCATGTATCACTGTTGTAAGAACAAGCTTTCTCTGCCCTACCCACTTCCCCTAAATGTATTCAATGACAATTTTCTGTTGTGCAAGTTTTCCTATTTCCAAAAAATTCTCACTTAGCAAAATGTAAGGATACAGATCTAAACTTTAACGCAGACACAAACAGACTCTGAGGCAAAGGAGGAAGAGGCAAGTCAAAGATTGCAATTCATGCTGTCGGTTAAAGAAATGCTATCTCATACTGAATTAGCATGAGTCACGCATCTAGCTTGTCAGTGTCTTTTTGAACTCTGCCCAACAAATGTAAGAGATATGTCTGTGCTGCAGCCACGCTGATTGGCAAGTCCTTTTATGTATGGTATCACAAAGAGCTCGTGCTTAAAAGCAAAGCTACCAAGCTGGAAGGAATTCAATTTAAGAGCTACTGACCTTTTGAGTCGCAGCAAAGCGATCCGTCACAGCACTGGGTGATGCTCGCACTTATTTTAGGGCTGGGGTGTCAGATTTGACCTGTTTGTGTGTCTGTGCACACACACACAAACTCATAGACACAGAGGAGTGCACATAAGGGGGCACGATATCAAAAGCAATGAAATAAGATCGTGTCGTGAAACAGTGAAGAGGTCAAGAATACAGTCATGCATTTCCTGCCTTGTCCTTCAGCGCTGTCATCTTGAATTGAAGTGGAGCTTCCTGCTCTTTCTGCAACATTGCTTCACTTCTAAAAAGACACAGACTAGGTTCCATGCTTCTGCTCTTATTCTGTACAGTTGGTTTGTTCTCATCCTGACATTCTCGTCAGGTAGAGAAGAGACTGCATTTCTGTGTAGAGAAATAGTGCATTTTTTGCAAGGGGAAGACATATTTAGACATTCAGTTTGTGTTCTGCCGAAACATCTTTGGTACATCTTTCTTATCAGGAATATTTTTTAAAGGATTCAATTGTTGCTGAAGAGAGGGCAGACCAGCGTCAAGTGAAAGATCATTTGAATATCCATCCTTCGGATTCAAAATGTAATAGGTTTCTCCTTAGCCCATGTAAACCTTTCCACAAGATTTCATGAAGCCAGCATTTTTTTTACCGCAATCATGCTGACAATCAAACAAACATCCGAAAACATACACTGCTTGTCTGAACACTCAGGAATTGTATTTTATTATGAATATAAATAACTTTTTGCTTCTAAATGTTAATAAATTGTTAGTCATTAAGATCTGATCCAGATTATTTGTAGTCCTTACCACAAAAGTTGTCTAACATTCTTTGTGGAATGAACACCAGTCAAAGGGTTTCTTTTTAAGACCTGGCAACAAGCCAACACTATTGACGGCCTATAAGTGATCTAAGTCTGTGTTTCTGTTTGTGTGTGTGTTTCAGCACCAGATGCTCAATACACACACTGGAAGCAGACAGTGTTTTACCTGGAGGACTATTTGACGGTGCGGAGAGGAGAGGAGATTGTCGGCAGTATTGAAATGAAGCCCAATGAGAAAAACAATGTAAGTCTTTTACAGCCTGATGTTCTGGATTTTGAATTATGGCCTTTGGAGTAAAGGTAATAAGTCTTTATCTTTTTGTGTACCTTTTCTGAAGTCATAAACACAGGAACATCAAGTCAGGAAAAGGATAACCACATTATTTGTATATCCATCCTTTAGTAAGAGTTGACAGATTGTTTGCTCCTCAGTGTTGGATAGCGGTCAGGAAGGCAGCAGCACTGCAGAGACTTCCAGACAAACAACAACAGATTCTATTGTTGACCTTTTCCGTGTCCTCTCCTCCCCCTTTAGTATGAAGCTGGCTTCCTCCTGTTGTCTCAAACAAACAGGCTGTGCTTACTTAACACCGTGTTCTGCTGTCAGGACAAAGTGGAAAAAAATGCTACGTGTTTGCTTAATCATTACTTCCCCTTTCAAAAGCCCAGGGGGCCGAGGGGCAAACGTTGTAGTCATAAACACTCTGATCTAAATGTTTCTCTCCTGTGTTAAAGACTTGGGACAATGGAAATAAAGGTTTTGTCAATAATGCTAACAACAGACTTTAAGTAATCATTATTTTTCACATTAAAAAAAAAAAAAAAAAGTTTTTATTTTTTTTTCTGTGAAAATTCGTAAATAGTTTGCAATTACTATGTCATAAATGAGACTTAAATAATATATGTTTTCTTCCAGCCCTATTACTCCATGCCCCTTTTGTGGCGGATTTGAGTTGTACAACAACAAACATTTTGAAAAATGATCCTAAAAAACATATATAAAGATCATAAACACAATAAGACTTAGAAATGAATTCACCTTACTCTTTCTTTCTCACTTGCCTTTCAAGGCTTCCGTACCCCTCTCTTTGATAACCATGCTTCTTTTCTCTCCTCTCTTAACCTGCAGCGCGACATGGACTTTACCTTTGAGCTGGATTTCAAAGGGCAGCTGTGTGAAGCGGAAATATCCCACGACTACAAAATGCGATAAGATGGACTGGGGGACAGTGGCACTGAGTACAACCCCTGAGCACCAGAGGGAGACAGAGGCACTCCCATGACCACAGAAAGGCCCATTGGGTGAAGTTAGAGCAGCAGAGAATCAGAAATAAAGACCAGGCCAAAGACCAAGCAGAGATGGCCCCAATGACGATTGGCTATTGTCACTCTAGTCACTAGAGTGACAATAGTTATATCCTACTAGAGTCTAGTGTGCCATGAAGGCAGGAAGTTAGTCATGCTGACTGTTAAACACACCTGAATGTAACACAACAAAAAGAGGTCAGGAATAACTCCTAGTCTGAATGTTATTGATTATTGATGTGCGTATATGTGAGATGGAGTGATGTAGTTGTGTGTTTTGCTCAGTATTTCTTTTATTTTCACAACAATCTGGACCTTATGGAGGGATAGTGTGAAAGTTACAGTAGAACTCATGTATTCAACTGCAGTATTGTCCACATTCTGGGATAGATGTAAGGGTTGATTCTCATGTTTTATTATGTAATGTAGGGAATGATTGTTAGAGGCACATTTTTATTTTTAGTTGTGTCAGTTTAGCAATGCAGAAAGACAAACAGCAATTGAAAGCCACAGCAAAGGACATTGTAAGTGTAATGTCAATGGTAACACGTGTTTGCTTAGTCGGTGTACTAGTAGCTTTCTGTCAGTGTGTACTATTAAGAGGTGTCACACAGCCCTGTGTTCTCAGTGTGAGCATAATGTTGACATGTTAATAACAGAACTCCCCCCATCCTAAATGCCTTGACTAAGTGCCAAAGGCTTTTTCTTTTTTTCCCCGTACTGCTGCATCTAGTTTTGTTTATAGTGTTATGTATGGGCGCGCCGTTGGGTTTATTAATATTAGATATAAACAAGCTATGATGCTGCTTTAGTCCTCATCTGGGCACAATCCATGTCAAGCAATACAACCCGAAATTCTTATTAAAGAAATACTTCACCCCCAAGATGATTATTTGTTTTTAAATAACTCACCCTGTGTTAATTGAATTTGTGAATAAAACCATATTGCATGCTTTAATGGTGAACATGCCCATGGAGAATAACTTTGCGGTAGAACTACTCTTTATACATCCATGGGTACAACTTCAGATACAAATGAACACATAATGAAATATGACCCCCGGTTTGATGATTGACAGGTCACAGAACATGGGGGCTATCTACCCTTACCCACAATTCACACAGACAAGTTCAGCTGTCAGAACAAAGTGAAAAACAAACAAATGGCATAAAATATTATTAATATGTCGGGTAGTAATACATTTATTTATTTTCTTCTCAGAGTGTACCAGAATGCGTAGTTTATATGTTAGTATTTCTAAAAATCTCCTGGGGGAGAGCTGGGGTTGGGTTATCAGCATGTGTGCCTTTTTATGTTATACAGTTCAGCTTTGATACCATCATCTCATTAAACCTTTTTTAAAGGCATACTTTAGTTCTGTGAAGGGATATATGCACTGTACTTCACTTNACAAACCATGGCATAAAATATTATTAATATGTCGGGTAGTAATACATTTATTTATTTTCTTCTCAGAGTGTACCAGAATGCGTAGTTTATATGTTAGTATTTCTAAAAATCTCCTGGGGGAGAATCCCCCCAGACCCCCTGCTGGGGTTGGGTTATCAGCATGTGTGCCTTTTTATGTTATACAGTTCAGCTTTGATACCATCATCTCATTAAACCTTTTTTAAAGGCATACTTTAGTTCTGTGAAGGGATATATGCACTGTACTTCACTTTAATTCATATTGTATGCTGAAAAGCGTATATATATATTACAGCACGATTTTTTGTTGAATAGATTTGAATGGTTCAAATGTTGGGTCGCTATCCCTGCACCAATATCTTGGTTTGTGTCTCATGAGATTAGGAATCATGTTTCTTACAACATGCATACAAGTACACACTGAGTGGTTTCATTCACTCAAGATGTGGACCTGGGCAAAGGTGACTCTTAATAATCCTATTAAAGCTTCAAACTACGACTATCAACTAGGGAAACATTTATTATCCCATTATCTTTCCCAGATCATAATTATGTGTATATGATACATATGATATTATTGTGTCCAGAGACAGCCAGGAAGCAGTTTCTAAACCTATATCTAACTGCAGTCATCTTTCGACGGCTGAAATCAAACTGTAACGTTTAATAAATGGAGGAAATATTTATAAAGCATGCATCGAATACTAGTGAAAGAGAATAAAGTAATTAACTGAGTGCTGCTTCTTCATAGCATACTGTACACTTTCTTTAATCCGGCATATCCTACCGGGCGCTGGCAGCTACAAATAAGCTATGTTTTGAGTCAATAATGCTAATAACGGACTATAAGTAATCATGTTTGTTTAGAATGAGCCCTGTTATTGAGAAGCACCTTTGAAATGTGTTTTCAAAGTCCGCTGCTCAAATCACACCGGAAATACGTTTTCAATATAGTTTACAAGTCATACAAATGCTAATAAGTTGGCATGCTAATTCCACTAAATATATTGTTTTTCATATTGTCATGTCAACTTGAATAAACAGCAATGTCCAAACTCATCCACTGTGTGACACTGTTTGACTTATTTTCATGTAATTTAAACAGGAAGAGAACTTTACACTTGATATTAACACCAACATTTCTTTATTTTTTATGTATTGACATGTTTATATTTACATTAAAGTGAAGTCTAAGACACTGCCAGTAGTGGAGCACTACAAGTGACCATAGTGCAATACCAAAGAGCAAAATCTGAACTTTTTACTAAAATCCTTCAGAGTTGATGTTACAGTCACACCATTTTCATAAAATACTTGGCACGGAGGCATATCAAAATGAAATGAAATAAATATTTTCAGCAAATAACTGGGGGAGGCCAGTACTTAATAAATATCAATGAAAAGGGGATACACAAAAGACAGTAAAAAGGGCAAAAATTACAATATATTAGTTATTTCTGTACCACTTTACAATAAGACTACCCTTATAAAGGATTCATAAAGGGTTTATAATTAGGTTACACTTTATTAATCATTAAGAACCATTTATAAACCAGTTCTAACACAGTTTTCATATATCAGCACAGGCGCACTATTTAGCAAGATGACTTACATTACTTACATTGGCTACGTAGCGAGAATCAACTCAGTGAGCAACAGATACCAAGGACGCTGGCTGATGAAGAAGACAAAGTAAGCTAAGTAGCCAATGTAAGGCTTCGTCATCTTGCCAAATAGTGAGCCTGTGTTGATGTATGAAAACTATGTTAGAACTGTTTTAT
>NW_011363457.1:0-20574 GCF_000735185.1 Notothenia coriiceps | reverse complement strand
TCTCAATTTTTCAATATTGCATTCAACAGCATTCAAACCCGCACTAAAAATCATATTTCTGATTAAATTCATTTTACTGGTTTATAAAGTTCCTAATGGTTTGCCCCCCTCATACATCACTGATTCTGTCCTTTTATGTCCTTGGACGAGCCCTAAGGTCGTCTTCAGCAGGCTCTAAAAAAATCCTAAAATCCCCTGTTTGTACATATATATATTTTTCCTTTTATATTTGTATTCTTTGTAATCATTTGGTCTTATGTCTTCCTTTGTTTTAGTGAGAAGGTCATCTGTTGTGAACTTTAGGATCATTATAACTTGTTATCATCATACCTTTTTTACATCCTTGCGTTCCTTCAATTATTAGAATATGTTTTATGCTCTTTATGTGCACAAAAAGGCACTTAATTCAATGTTCTTGTTCTCTGTTTGAATGTGTTATGTGTGCCATGTTGTTAAAGGACTTTGAGCTGCACCTAGTGTTTGAAAAGTATGGGCTCAGAACAGTCTCATAATACACACATGCACACAGAAGGATTCACACTTGTATTTCCAGATCCATACTTGTGTTTTTCAATACACACACACAAATGTGTTCCGTTTCATATACATGTAAATAAAATCCTAATTCAGAAAAAAGTTTTAAATGTGTATTTTTGATCCACACATTTGTTTTCCGTTTAAAACCTCTGAACCTGCACACACAAACCGCTTTCTGTGCATGGATCGCTGTGCATTCGTGACGTAGTGTCCGTGACGTCACCCATAGGATTCTGCAGAGTTGCCGAGAAGCCCTTAGTAGGCGGAGTCGGCCACTAACGGCTTGACAGCGACGTCAGCGTCTAATCCCGCCTGCTCCAAATAAGGGCAAAGAGGCGGAGCCGAGGCGGGACCTGCTGCCTCCGAACTGGAAGTAAACAGAGCTAGCTCAGGCTAAGAAGCTAAGCTAACATGAAATACGTGCATACCAAGTTACTGCTAACCATTGGTGTAGTCTACTTTTTTGTAGTGGGTATACTGTAATAATTGTATTCATCCATCCTAGAGCGACGCAGAGCGACACCTCATGAACACCATCACACTAACTAATGCATAGACTAGTCTTGAGACTGTGTTATCAACATGTCAATGTATTATAAACATTTTTATGTGACTTTGAACTACCAGTGACATCGCGAGGTAATAAAAAAATAAAAGAATGAACAATGATGGAAAAAGCCCACTTATCTTCTAGGGTTGAACAATTAATCGAAATATTCATCAAAATCTCAATATGGCCTACTGCAATTTTCAAGTAATATACAATAAATATGGTCATGCTAAAGATGTTCTGACCATCACATCATATTCTACACTTAAAAAAACATCTTTGTTCGGCGATAGATCTGCACAAATATCACACAATAATCGATCTTGGTGCAACATATTTTTCAATGGCATTAGTATTTATTCACAACCTTTGTTCAGCCCTATTACTCCTCCATAAATCATTGTCAAAACTATGACTGTATCAGCATTAAATGAACAAGCAACCATGCTTGAAGTGCTACAAGGACAACATTAGCTTTCAAACAGAAGAAACCAATTAACAAATGATGGCTGTCACCTCCAATAACATGAGGGTGAAAAAGCCAGCTCAACATGTCCGATACTGGGTTCACTGTGTTAGTCCACAAGGCCCTGAGAAAAAGATGGAACACTTGCTAGGACATAGGTCTGGTAGTCTGAGAGCTTTTCGCAGATATGTTTTGTACTCAGGCATCTGAGTGGCATTGCCCTCCCTTTGGCTTGCGTGGCAGGAGCGGATGGGCTTCTTCAGCCATGTCTTGTGACGTACTTCCTTGGGCTCAAAGAAGGTGTTACAGGGGCCCATTGATGCTGATCATCATTCAAATGAGCTTACATTTGACAGAGGCAACAGTGTGCAATCTCTTGTCTTGTGCAGTATATTGTGTCGATGAGAGCTGTTGGAAGCCCCTGGTTCAGCACTCAGCAGTTGCTGCAGAGAGGGATGTGCTTTCATGCATTGTATTGAGTGGCTGTTAAGCTTTCAGGCTCGCTGTCTGGGGTGCTCAAGGGAAATCTCTCATAGCCATAACTGCTTGCTCATCACAAGGAGGTGAACGCCTGCGTAGAGTCGTTGTCACTTGTGCCTCACCATTGCCATATGGCCAGGGGTTGATGGCCAGGTTTGCCTGTATCCAGAACACTGAGATCATGAAGCGATTTCACCATCAAATGAGGAAGCCAGTCGCTCTGCCACGCAAGCAAGGAGTTTCTCTCTCTGAGCCTCAGATGCCTGAGTTAAAACCATATCTGGAAAGCTCTGTAGACTACCAGGACTATGTCTAGAAGTGTTCCATCCTTTTTTCAGGGGCTTGTGGACTGAACACAGTGGAAACCCAGTATGGACATGCTTGAGTGCTTTCAACCCTCATTTATTGAGGTGAAGTCAGTATTTGTTAGAATTTGGTTTTCTTGTTTGAAGCCCTCCATTTTTGTCTTGTAAGCACTTTCAAGGGATGTGTTGCTTGTTCATTTAAGGCTGATGACAGCTCACATAGTTTTGACATCGATTTATGGAAGATAATAGGGCTGAAGCAAGTTTGAATAAATATCTAATGCAATTGAAACTAACTACATGTTGAAACATGATTTATGGTGTGAATTTGTGCAGATCTATGCGAAACAAAGATGTTTTTTTAAGTGTAGAATATGATGTGATGGTCAGAACATCTTTAGCATGACCATATTTATTGTATATTACTTGAAAATTGCAGTAGGCCATATTGAGATTTTGATGAATATTTCGATTAATTGTTCAACCCTAGAAGATAAGTGGGCTTTTTCCATCATTGTTCATTCTTTTATTTTTTTATTGTTTATGTCACTGGTAGTTCAAAGTCACATAAAAATGTTTATAATACATTGACATGTTGATAACACAGTCTCAAGACTAGTCTATGCATTAGTGAGTGTGATGGTGTTNTTTTTTTTTAAACACCTCAGGGGTCACATCAAGAGGATTCTGAAATCATCTCGCGACACCCCGTCGGGGTCTCGCCACCCCTGGGTTAAGGGATAGTGGATAGGAGAATTCAAAAGGACTTAGGAGAAGAGACTGCAGTACTTTAGAGAATCCGATTGCACTTTCACTACCCAACGTGTTTATGATGCACCAGTGGAACACGACAAAATTGAGCTGGAGAAGGAGAAATTAAGACTCCAAATTATTATTCCTAAGAATCAGCAAATAATCACTGAAGAAGACAATGTGTGAAGCTTATATATAAACATCTAAGTTTTTCGTGCTGCACCACTTTTGTACATATGACCACTGCACTGCATATGACCATAAAACCTTTGAATCTTGAAAAATCTCGAATCCTGTTTTCTAGCAGGATAACAATTATTTTTAAAACGTAAACAAATACATTTGTCTGCCAATATATATATTGGCAGACAAAAAGCTGTAAAAATAAGCATTCTAAAAAGCTTTCAGTTTGACTTAAAAACGGATTTAAGTAGTGCAGTTTTTTGGCACTGACGAAAAAAAAAAAACTGGCCAGGACCTACTGTCTGTGAGCTAATTTTATGTTGGTTTGGTTCTTCTGATACAGGTGTGAATATCTAAATAATATACCACCATATGCTATTGTCATTAATTGTGTCCCTGTTCTTCAAGCTAAGGCATTGCTAAATTAACAACTCTTGGCTTACAGAGTGGTAACATGAGACCGATTTTTATATATAAAATATAAATATATTTTATTTTAATTTTATAATTTATTTTAAATATTAACAATATAATAACATAAATGGAAATATATACACCGGCAAATATTTAATATAAATACCTTGTGTGTGTGTATAGCTATTGCTTTATCTGCTTAATGTTATTTTCATAAGAAAGTCCATGATTATAAGTATGCAGTATCATAACTACATCTTTGATGTTTATAAAAAACCAAACCGTTTGAAAATTGGTTGAAAATTGAGCAAGCTATGGTTATTTAAATAGTAAACCATAATGTTATGAATGAGAGCACTGCCTGTAGCAAGATGGCGGCCATGTGGCAACGTCAGTCTCCATTGGCCAGCAGCGCGAGTGAGTCATAACGATGACTGGATGAAGTCCCGCCCTCAGGCTTGCTTTTTTCCGTCACTGCTTGCTCACTAAAATTCCTGCACTCACGCCAGTTCACTTGTAAACACTGAGGTTACGGATAGGATACGGCTGACAACAACCACGTCAATGAATTCCTCCAACTTTAATTTCACCTTTCATTCACCGGTACGTAACGTTAACGTTTGTGCCCCAACATGCCGTTAACTAAGTAACACTTTAGCTGAGCACTTTAGCCTTATAAACATGACTGTGTGCTCTTGCTGTTGCTGCAGCCTAATGTTACAACTACTTTCTACTTGTTCTTCATAGCTTAGCTAACGTTAGGTTATTTTAGGTTTATTTCTAAATTGTCACTCAAGCTTTACAGGAAGTTTCACAATAGAATAAAGTTGTAACAGGGAAGGAAGTGAACGTTTTATCTTGTTACACGTGTGAAACTGGAACCTGTTGTCTGCCCTTGGCTCACTATAGCTTATCACAAGCCTCTGCACTTGCATTATGTTTACATATTGCAAGCTTTTAGTTTTCTAATTACATTTCTTATGTAAAAATTAGGCTATGTGCCAGGTCTAACAGGCACATTGCAGTTCCTCACAGACCACAGATAGCTGTTGAGTGTTGTTAAAGTTGGAAATGGTCGTGACCTTTCTTCAGGAAGTGGCGTAGCTTTAAATTTGACAACTTAAATGAACTTGTTATACCTTAAATACCTTCAGCATGTAAAACCAATCCAATATGGGTACTACTGAGCAACATCCAACATTATCAACTACTTTAATTTCACCTGTGCAACACAATTTATTATATTTTTGGAACTAAATCATGCGATAAGGTTAAGTGAGGATCTACTGCTAGGTTTAAATAAATACCTTTGTCATTCTTGTCAGCATCAATATGACCAACTTTTTATTCAACTGCAGAAGGCACAAGTTGCCCTTATTTTCTTGCAAAAGGAAAGGAGTATTTTGCAGGAACATCTTGCGGTCATGACGACAAACCACAAACAAAATGTGTCTCTGTAGGCCTAACCACAATATGAGTGTCATAAGCTAATGCACACTATATACAAGAAACATGTCTGTTGAACAACACATTATATTGAAGTGACTATTTATCTTGAATCCTTATCAATTAATATATGTCTATCCTTTTAGTTAGTGTAGTTATGTTGCTTCAGACAGAGTTTTAGTTTCAGTTTGAACTTGTTTTGCTTAGCTAGTAGTGAGTGCTGTAGCTGTAACAGCTGTTCCAGGTCATAGCCTGAAATAGATAAGGTAACTGCATGCAAAGCAGTACTCTAACACATTTAAAAGTTGATCCAACTAAAGGAAAATGATAGTGCAAACATGTTTATATTATGTTAACGAATGCTTGATTGCAATTTAGTGATGTTTGACTGACATAATGGGGTATCAAATCATGTCCTTACGTTGCATCACAAATATCTTTGGAATTTAAAGTGTTTTTTATTGTCTGATATCTTTCTAATCTAGTCCTAAGTCACTGGCCACCTGTCTGTCACCATATTTTAACAAAGGAGCCATACACATGTTTAGGGCTTCTGACTTAAAGAAGAGTCTGTTAAAGATACAATTGTATGCTTGACGGAAAACAAACACCACATCTACATCAACCTTTCACTACTTCATCTTAGTTCCCTTTCTTATTTCCTCGCTAATGCTTTACCGTTGTCTCTTGCTCATTGTGGGTTGGTGACGTTCCTCTGGATGTGTGTCATGCCTGCAATATGTTTCACAATGTTTTGGCTCAAACTTTCTTTTTAACACTCATCTACAGGGACTTCTGAAGAACAATAATTGAATAAACAAATATATTATTTCCAGTATACTTCCATAAGTGCTATATACTTCAATTAAATACATTTCATATCAAATTTGTCAACTAAAAAAGCTTCACTGAGCTTCATGAGCAAACAATATAGATTATATTTATCTAGAGTTATCTAGAGTTAGGGTAGTATTATGTCTCTCACCCTATATTCTCCTCTGTCTTTCCACTTCCTACATGCTTGTCTATTTTCTTCTGTTTGACTTATACCAGTCCCACAAGTCTACCTTTGCTTGGGTAAACACACTCGCAGACTGTCTGATGCTTCTGTTCATGAATCGACTCGCGGTGCACAACAGCCTCCTGAAGGCAGTCTTCCACACCAGTGCCCCGTAGAACTGTAGTCCCCATGAAACCCACCACTAAGTGAGTTATATCAGTCAATATTTCCAGGTAGACAAGGCCCTCCTCGTCATACCACAACTTTCTTTTGAGTTTTGGTTCAACTTGTCAAAAGGCATTAGTCTCAGCGAGGGCTGAAGTAAAGGAAAAGAGCAGCAGTTGACTCAGATGTAGAGCACGCAGTGAGTGACATTGCACAAAATAATGTAAATCAGACTGAAAATGTGTGTGACAGATGGCGGAAAGAGCAAGAAAGAACAATAATTAATATATTGTTTCTCTAATTGTGTCATTAACAACATAATTTGTTTAAAAAGTGTTTTTTTGGCATATTTAGAACCCATCAAATCTAAAGTATGTTCCTTTTTAAATGCACGCTAGAGGACACATTTATGATATATATATATATTTTAAGAATCTTTCTGATTTATGTAGTTTAAAAGTGCTTCCTTTTCTAGACCTTATATTTTGTATAATAACAGGTTTCTGATGCAGTACACTCCTTTTTATATTTATAGATTTTTTATTGTGCGAGGAGCTGTACTTATTGAAACTGAAGACTCTCCTCCCGTCTCTCTCCTAGGTTTCATCGACTAATTAAAGAGGCGGTTGCTATGAGATGACACTCTGTGACATTGGTGAGAGCCTCTGATGTAGCGAAGCCTGAAGCTCCACTTCTCCAGGATCCTTTTCCTTTCGAAGCTCTGTCTGTGTGTGCCCTGCTCATGTGACAGACGAGGGGAAATATACGCTCTCGTATCAACGGACTCACAAATACCATGGCAACTTTTACTGCTCATCGTGCCACGACCAACGCCAAGGCGGCCCGAACTTCAAGGCAAGGGAGCGGCGACGAGGCGAAGAATAGGGAGGTGGGACAAAACACTATTTTGGAGAAAACCCACGAGTTCTTTAAGATGTGTGACATTGAGAACAAGGGCTTCATCTCCCGACGGGATATGCAGGTGAGGATTCTGATGCGACTGCCATAACTGCACAAGTGTTACAAAGTAGTGTAAAAACTCACTGTTTGTTAAATGAAAGTTGGATTACAGTTAGAGGCATATTTACCACAGGGAAAAAAAGAAACATTTTGTTGAATCAATTGTGTAAACTACTTAAAAACAAAGCATGAGCGCTGTTTGGACCACATTTAAGCATCCACAGTAAACAGGGGATCACTTTCACAGTTTCATAATGGTTTTCCTGTTCATTCATCCAGAATGAGTATAAAACACAGGGACAGTCTGCACCCTCATTAATGCTGCTGAACAGGACAAAGATAGGACATGTGCACCTTATTCAAAGCAGCATGAAAGAGACACAGAGAGCCACCGGAAGCTTTGTCATGCAGCTACTCCACTCGCATTATTGTGCAGATTCACTCGCCGCTTGGATATTCATCCCTGCCGCGGCTAATCCTTTGAAGAAGCACTTGTAGGACTCACGCTCAGAGGAGCATAAATACCCAGAGGGGAAGCTTTTGATCTGGTGTTTATGATAATAGCTTGGAAATTAGATAGCGAGCAGGAACTTCTCACTTCTATTTATGTGACCGTCTGTTAGTGAAGAGTAAATGCAGTACTCAAAGCAGCGCTTGTTACTCTTAGTTATATTTGTTTTACACTTTCCTTACATCTATTAGAGCTTGGAGAAGCTCAGTGAGAAGCACTGCTAACATTTATGTGCACCTTTGACAACCACAATAGTTCCACAGACTCACAGTCTTACCACCAATGCACTAGCTTCACAATGCTACTGTTTGCTGACATTAGGGATATGTTCTGCCCAGATAACACACTTTACAAGAACAGCTGATGGTCTTACACAGATCCTACCCTTTCCCGGTCCCTTGGTCAACATTTTGCAGCAGTGTAAACACAGCATAAAACCCGAGCTGCTAACAGAGGTGTGGCTGTGTGAGCTTTGTGTCTATATAATCCAACAGTGTATGGTTCAATCGTTTTTCGGGAGGTTCTCATTCTGTCATGTCACTTTGGTTTGGGAGGAGCTGTCTTTCAAATATTATCTTAACTTAACCCTTGGGCATCTCTTAATAAAGGTTTCTCTGGTATCAGTGACAAAAACAGTCGTCAAATTATATATTGATAATTATTGATAACACATGTTTTTCCCATAGGATAAATATTTGAAAATTGATCAATATGGTGGAAAATAGTAAATAAATGAATTTTGTAGCCAGGGCTATAGATTTAAACTCTGATATATTGGAGTGCTATAGCCTCATTGTCTTGATTGGTCATGGCTTTTAAGGGAACTAGTTTTAATTCAGGTGTATATTTAGATTATTATTAATAATAATATCATAGGAGCTGAAGTTGAACCTTCAGAATTTGAGGATTCAAGAAACACAACCTGGCAAACATGTATGTCACATGCATACAGCCAGAATGATCAAATAATGAAAAGCCAAACATGTCCCTTTTGTTAGAATGGGCTAAATTAGATATTGTGTTGAAGGACAGTCCTTGTCTGTTCCTGCGGGGCTGCGCAGCGGTCACTCATTAAAAACTGTAGCTGCACTGGACAGATTCCAGCTGTTAGTTGCTTTAATTAGATGAGTGTGAAGCAATGTGTTGATTGAGACAATGCATGTCAATTAAACATTTGCTGCTTAGAAAAAGAAAGAAGCTATTTGGAAAATAACTTTTCGGCTACTTTAGTTTAAAAATAAGCACCATGTTTCCCTTTCCACTTGATGAGCTACTGCACTAATGTCTGTGCTCTTAGGGCTCAAGTAGCAGTTGTTATAGCTACAGTAGGGTTAATGTTCTCGTCAGTAGCAGCTGTGTTTTGTGTCTTTTTAAATAGAGGCTGAACGCTGAGCTCCCTCTCAGTGCGGAGGAGTTGGAGAACGTATTTGATACCCTCGATTCTGACGGCAATGGATTCCTCACTCTCGACGAGTTCTCCTCCGGCTTTAGTACGATTTCTTTCTGTTTCTGTTTCTACAAAAAAGAACATTACCATCACAGAAAGAGTAGTCTGATTGTGGACTTAAATTCAGTTTGTTTTTCTAGGTAAGTTTTTATCAGGTCAGAAGATTTCAGTAGAAGAAGGCATGGGGGAGAAGAACACCTGTAAAAGCCCGACAGAGGTCCTGTACCAGACCCAGTGGGAGGAGAGCCTGGCGAGACCAGACGAGGATGAAGAGGAGAAACACTTCGGCATGCTCATGGAGAGCCTCGGGGCGAACAGCGTCTTTGAAGAGTGAGTACTGTCTGGGCGTGTGTTCTTTGTGTTTACACCGCGTGGTGATAAGCCACGTCATATCTTTGCACACTTTGTTAATGTCTGCTTTCAGTCTACATTACATTTTAGGCAACATAGCCTGAGACTTTTATCAGCTGATCAAACTAAACAAGAGTTGGAAGTTTCCACTCTCAAGCAAAGCCGTTCCTGTGAGCAATCTCTGCTCTGCCTCTTTTATTTTAAGAGGCCCTATTATACTTTTCGGTGTTTTCCATTTTCTGTAGTGTGTTATCAAGGTTGTTGTGAATGTAAATGGTCTGCAAAGTCTAAAATCCCAAAGATCCCTCTGGAAGGAGTTTCTCTCCCACACCCCCCAATTGGACTCCTTTGTTTTCATCCATAACGTAATTACATCACTATGTAACACTTGCACCTCTATTGGCTAGCAATCCAACACATTGTACATGATAGGCTAAGGGGCGTTGACCAATAACTACAGAGCCGTCCAGCTGACCAATCAGAGCAGACTGGGCTCTGTTTTCAGACAAAAGAGGTGATTAAAAGAGGTGCTGCAGCACAGGCAGTATGAGGAACATTTGAAGCATGTCGACATGTCACAGTAGATGAACAAAATACAAATATGAACCTCGAAATGAGCATAATACGGCCCCTTTAAGTAGTGTGACAGCTTAAATATTGAAGTATGTTACTTATAGTTTTGTGTTTGAAGCATAGAAATGTAGCATTAAACATTAGGGTTAGTGAAAAGCTTCACACTTAAGCCCCACTTCACAAAACGTATCTGAATCAATTTAATATTATCTGCATTATTCAATATTGAAAGGCATTTGAAGCTCTTGTTGAAGTCTGTTTGCCTAAAAAAGATAACTCTGGATAGAGACAGGATCTTATGAAGAGCATGAATAGACTAACCTTTAACAAACAACTCAATAAAAGCAAACGGTGGTGGAGGTGGATGCCAAATTTAAACCTCCTTTTGCCTTCCGCCTACCTGGTTAGCTCCAGTTGACATTTCAGATCAGATGAGTTTGTGCAGCACTAACTGATATTGATGTTGGCCAGATTTAAAGGATGTGTAACTGTTGAAAAAGCTTCAAGGGAAGTGTTTGTTTTTCCCTACCTTATGAGTGGCCGGGGTCTCAAACGCTTTGGTCACGATTAATGTAAACAATTATTTCCGATGCACACGTTTATATGATCATTATAGTTATAAAAAAGTAAAAGAATAAATGAAAACGGGTATGAAATACTATATGACAGTAAAAAAAGAATAAAGTTTAAAATGGGAGTGATTTGTAAAATATCCATAAAGAAATAGTAAATCTGTTTACAGTTCTGTTTCAAATGGGTGTTGAGAGATGTATCATAGATCTCTTCATTTTGCTCTCAAAGTGCACCAGATTGATGCATTTAACTTCAATATTTAAAAACAAATCTTCCCGGGGGAGCATGCCCCCCTGTGTTAGGTCCACTGCCCACCTATAAAATCGCACTTTACCTCTGCTTACACCTATATGCCGTGAGCTAATTATCGAGCCTTCATTGTAACTGTCACACTGTGTATGTGCGTGGGGATTGTTGCGGTAGAAAATTCCACTGTAGTGCCCGGTACCTTAATGGGAAACCCTAAATGTTTGAGCACCCTCTATGAAACGTCAAGCTACCCCACAGCACCCCCAAAATAAATCACTCGCGCCGCCACTGAGCCTGCAACCCCGTTTTGAAGAAATGTGCAGTGCAAAACAGGCTCATTGCAGCCACTAATGCTGTGATAAGAAGACACAGTTTTTTGCCAAATATCAGCATTTTCTTTCTTTTCATTTTTTTGCACAGATTGCAAAGTGGCAAAGTATTAACGTATTGTTCTAGCAAAGGGATTGCACAATTGCATTATGTATTTTTTTTTTTACCACACAGACTTATGGAGCATTGTTTTATTATCACTGTTCTAGCAAAGGAATGCTCACGATCATATTGATGTATTTTAATAAATGTTAACTTGGCCCATTACTTGACTATTTGTGTTGGGGGCGGCCCGACTTTTCCTGACAGAAAAAGTTTGAGAACCACTGGCTTACAGGCACATTACATTGTTTCCTGTTGAAAGATAATTACATAGTATTATATTTTTCTCATCACCCAGTTTTGATAGTTGGATTGAAATGCTTATTTCAATATTTTTTATTATTTGTTATTCTCAATTTTTCAATATTGCATTCAACAGCATTCAAACCCGCACTAAAAATCATATTTCTGATTAAATTCATTTTACTGGTTTATAAAGTTCCTAATGGTTTGCCCCCCTCATACATCACTGATTCTGTCCTTTTATGTCCTTGGACGAGCCCTAAGGTCGTCTTCAGCAGGCTCTAAAAAAATCCTAAAATCCCCTGTTTGTACATATATATATTTTTCCTTTTATATTTGTATTCTTTGTAATCATTTGGTCTTATGTCTTCCTTTGTTTTAGTGAGAAGGTCATCTGTTGTGAACTTTAGGATCATTATAACTTGTTATCATCATACCTTTTTTACATCCTTGCGTTCCTTCAATTATTAGAATATGTTTTATGCTCTTTATGTGCACAAAAAGGCACTTAATTCAATGTTCTTGTTCTCTGTTTGAATGTGTTATGTGTGCCATGTTGTTAAAGGACTTTGAGCTGCACCTAGTGTTTGAAAAGTATGGGCTCAGAACAGTCTCATAATACACACATGCACACAGAAGGATTCACACTTGTATTTCCAGATCCATACTTGTGTTTTTCAATACACACACACAAATGTGTTCCGTTTCATATACATGTAAATAAAATCCTAATTCAGAAAAAAGTTTTAAATGTGTATTTTTGATCCACACATTTGTTTTCCGTTTAAAACCTCTGAACCTGCACACACAAACCGCTTTCTGTGCATGGATCGCTGTGCATTCGTGACGTAGTGTCCGTGACGTCACCCATAGGATTCTGCAGAGTTGCCGAGAAGCCCTTAGTAGGCGGAGTCGGCCACTAACGGCTTGACAGCGACGTCAGCGTCTAATCCCGCCTGCTCCAAATAAGGGCAAAGAGGCGGAGCCGAGGCGGGACCTGCTGCCTCCGAACTGGAAGTAAACAGAGCTAGCTCAGGCTAAGAAGCTAAGCTAACATGAAATACGTGCATACCAAGTTACTGCTAACCATTGGTGTAGTCTACTTTTTTGTAGTGGGTATACTGTAATAATTGTATTCATCCATCCTAGAGCGACGCAGAGCGACACCTCATGAACACCATCACACTAACTAATGCATAGACTAGTCTTGAGACTGTGTTATCAACATGTCAATGTATTATAAACATTTTTATGTGACTTTGAACTANAGCCCGAAGCCGTCAGTCAACAGTGACGAAGCCATCTTCGTCACAAAGCTTTATCAAACATTACAGGCTCAAATAAACTGATCTTAAAAGAGTGTTTTACAGCTTTGTGACGAAGATGGCTTCGTCACTGTTGACTGACGGCTTCGGGCTTTGTATATTGCACATGTGTTTTATTTTGAAAAGTGTTCCCTTTCCCCATGTCTGTTGCTGCTGATTGTGTGCACCTGGTGCCCTGTGTTGTCTCCTCGCCCCTCACCTGTGTCTTGTTGGGTTAATTAGTGTGGGTATTTAAGCCCTGTTTTGTTTGGTGTGTGAGATCCTTGTGGCTGGTGACTGTGCTCACATGAACAGCAAGATTGAGGCTGTGTCATGTGCCCGTGAGTAATAAATGCCCACACCGGGTTGTATTTTGGAAGTTTTGCCTCTGCCTTCTTGCTTGGTCGGGCAGCTCAACCGTCAGTCTCACAAGCTTAAACACAAGGCCACCAGCTTCCCTGTTTCTATTGGCTCCCCAATGGGAAAACTACAAGCATTGCTGTAAACATTCAGCGACTGACCTTTTATATTTTTTATAACGTTAAATAGTTATTCAACATATACAGTACACAATATGTTTCTTTGGACTCTGCTCAAGGCAATCAGAATAAAGAAAGCAAAAGCACACAATTCAAGTAAAACCCAACCGTTGGTTCAGCTTGTTTTATTTGAATGTGTGCAGCTCATTGTCACTGTTAACGTCTTACCTTTACATTTGTAAGCCACTGTCTGATAGCGTTGAAGCTCTGCACGGCTGTGATGTCATACATCACAACCACTCCGTCAGCCTTTCGAAAGAACTGTTTGGTGATGCTACGATACCTGCAGGAGGGGTGAAGGGGAAAAGATGGGAAGAGGAAGTGCTGTGTTTACTGTGCCATTTCAAATGTGCGGATTGCAAAAATACATGAATTGTGTCTTCACATATGAGATGAGGGAGGTGCGTTACGACACAAATGCAAACTTAAACTCTGAAAAAGGAAAACATTCCATTCAATGGGAATTCAAAACATTTAAATAAACTGTTTTAAAAGAAAGTAGTTGCACAGTGCCACAACTAAAGCAAAGGTAGAGGTCCATTGAGCCCACTGAATTCAGTCATTTGATTGGTCTATTGAAATAATCCTTCTATTAGGTCCATTGAAACTAATTGGCTCATTGAAAGAAGCAATTATATTGGACCATTCAATCAAGCTCTAGGATTGGTTCATTAAAACAAGCACGGACTATAGAAACTCTTGGATAATATTGCATGCATTTAGCTTTTAGTTACTTTTTGATTTTCCTGTAACAAAAATACTAATACTATGGAACATCACTGTATTCTTTTTCTTACATACGCCTTTTTTGGGGGCATTTCTCCCCTGAGTTATAGCTGATATGGATTATTAAGAACATTTGTTGTATCTATATATTACATATCTTAATTTTTCTTTTCACAGAAATGTAAGAAAAAATTAAAAAGAAAAGTATGATTATGTTGCTGCCTGAGACCCAATGTTTTCCTTGTGTTGATGCCTCACCTCTCCTGTCCTGCTGTATCCCATAACTGCAGTGCCACCTGGCTGTTATCCACAATAATTGTCTTTACACTGTAATCTATACCTGAGCACACACACAAGAAAATGTTAGTCAGCATATTTGATTTTAATATATAACTGTGAACTATTCTTACAACACAGAACAAACTTCTACATTGGTACGAGTATACTAATATATACGTTGACAGCAATTCATATGATTGTTGCACAATTTAAAAGTCACACATTATTAGTGAAAGGGCTTTTGCTGAAAAAAAAATTGGAGGAAAGCAAAAAACTGAAACTTGAAATGTTGCAAGTAGTGTTGTAAAACCTATTTTTTATTGTTTTTTGAAATCAAAATGTAATCTTCCAACAGCTTTAAAGAAAGAAGTTTAAAGATGTATATTCTACACAGCGTTGCCATTGCTCCAGACACAAGTGTGTGTCTGCTGTATTCTGTACGTACCCACAGTGGCAGAAGTGCCCGGGTGGAAGCTATCATCACAAAATCGCCGGAGGAGGGACGTCTTTCCCACGCTGGAGTTCCCAACCAGGACGATCTTGAAGAGGCGGTCGGGCGGCGAAGGACCGCCTTCCTCCTGGGAAAACAGGAAGCACGGTAACAGAGAATATACAAAGCTCATGGGATAAAAAGCCCTATATTTTTAAAGAGGGCTTTAACAGCAGTAAACATAAGGAGAACTTTAACAGGTCTCTTCCCTGTAGCCTGACTTGAATGAATCGATGTCAAAATGCTTACAGTTGTGCTGGTTTCCTTGCCAACAGGCTGACCCCTTGGAGATGTGGGGGTTTCCCTTTCCTCCACATGTTCTTTCGTCTTTTGCTGTTGGGCAGAAGACGCTCCCAGAATATCGCTCATCACCAAGTCTATATTCTCCTCATTGTCAGAGGCTTCCTCTTCTTCACTGCACTCCTGAAGAGGAGTTTGGGCCACAGAGTCAGTCTGGAGTAAGCTGGGGAGTGGGTCCTCCTCGATGGAGATGATCCTCTGGAGGTGTCCTCTAGTGTTCGCTCTGACGTAGGACTGGCTCGACCCATTGGCTAGGTTGTGCCTCGCCGAGCTGGTGGTCATCTCCTCCTCATCCTCACTGCAGATAGGGAGTAACATTAAAGCTACGGTGCTAATCGAAAGAACACACATCCAATGCACTTGGTGAAAAAACAGAGGACACACTGTAAAATAAAAGTGGTTTGTGTTCCATTCGACACAACTGAGAGACAAAGGCTTATCCAGTTAAATCTCATTTATAACTTAGTGATTGTTTACCTTTTGAAGACGTTTGTGTTTGTATGTTTCAGAGCACTCATTGAAGGCCTCAAACTTGGTGTTTTCCTATAATTCTTTGGATTCTGCAGAAATGAAAAACATGATGTTTTTATTCATATTGCAGCATGAGTGTATTATTCTGGGCTCTGGTTATCAATGACATCTGTTTATTTATCCCATCTTTAAAAGAAGACATAAGGAAGACAAAAACAATAAATGTCTCATACCTGAAAGCATATGTCCTTCTCATCCCGTAAATGTTTGTTCATTTCCCTGGATACATCAAAGAAGTAAACATTTTAAAATGAGTGAGAAATCTTATCATTTAAATGCTGTAGCTAATTGACTGTTTAGCTGAAGATCTTCTGAAACAAAGCTTACACACTCAAGTATTATTGAAAAGTATTCATCATACATTTTGAAAGTTTTGAAATCTTGCATTGCACTGTCAACTTAACAGACTTCAATTACTAACTGAGTTGTGACTGTAAATTATTTTTGACTGAGCGATACTGTTTTGTTATTTTCCGACAAAGTACACATAGCATCTGAACAGCTTTTGGAAGGCCTTGTGATTTGAAACCACATGATTAATATAAATGTCTCTTTACTGCATTTATTTATTTTGTAGGTGCCACTCTCCATCCTTACCTCAAAAGGTCCAGTTGTTTGAGGAGGCTTGTTCGCTCTCTCTGCAGTCCCTCAGTCAGTCTGTATATTTCACTGTATTAAAACAAAAACCCATCCTGTATTACTAACACATATATTTTCACAATGTGTTGCGGTTATACTTTTTTAAACAAAACCACCCAGAGCAAAGAAAGACACAATAAGATGATATACTTGTTTGAGTTCATATGACATGATGTATATTCTTGTTGAACTCTCTTAACGAGAATGATACACAAGATTAATTGTGGTTTATAGCAACTCGACTTGCCATGTTTTACCGCCTCTCTAACGAGTACTGCAAGAATGATTCAGCATTTTTACTTCTGGTTCGCTTGTCTCAAAGTACATTTCTGAATGTATTTTAAACTAACTGTAAACTACGCCCCAAAACTGTGGAACACGTTACCCAACAATATTAGGGAAGCCAATACGTTAAACATTTTAAAAAGCATTTTACTGACTTTACACTATTATACTGCACTATTTCTCTGTGATTGACATTGCACTATTTCTCTATGTTTTATTCCCCATGTTTTTATGTTTTATTATTTTATCCCACTTTATGCTTTGCTCTTGCTGCTTGTTTTACACTGATGTCTTATTTCTTACTGATGAAAAGCACTTTGAACTGCAATCCCCTGTATGAAAGGTGCTATACAAATAAAGTTATTATTATTATTATTTTGGGGTTGAATACGTTTCTGTGGTCTGTGCTTACAGTAACACAAACGTAAGATATTTAAATCTTCTTGTTTTTTGGCAAAACATATGTCAGTAAAGCTTTACTCATATAGATGTCCCCGCTATAGGATGAATGAGGGATGTCTGATACTCATACATTTAACAAGCAACAACATATCTTTAAAATATTGTTGCTAACTAAATCAGACTACAGAGGTTGTACGGTCGCTATTCCACTTTTTTTAAACTTTGGCAATTGTGTTCATTTTTTATTGTCCTAATTTCTGAGGATGATTTTGATCTATTAAAAAAATGTTAACTTTTCATTGCCTCAGAGCTTATTTCCCACAGTAATCTAAAATCCTATTAAAAAAGTTAATCGTTTCATCAAGGGCGATGCTAACGTCTGGGTTGGCCTGCAAAAACATTACTGCAGCACTCTATTTACTGTGGCAAAAACAAGTGATAGTATCCTGACCAATGAGCAAGAAAAAGCTAATTGAGAGGCAAAGTAATAAGTCAGGAGTTATGAAGGAGCCTGAGTGAGTAAGAATAGCTACAACTCACATCTCCTTCTCCTCATGAAGCCGTGTGGACTGGTCCTGCAGCAGACTCAGCTGATCCTGGGCCAGCATCAGCTCCTGGCTGGTGTGCTCCAGCTCCCGGGACAACTCGTCATTCGTGTTCTTCAGCTTCACGTTCTCCACCTTGGTCTCATGTTGTTCAGAGTGAAGATCGTGGCACTGATGCTCCAACTGGAAAAGGTGGTCAAAAATGGAACAAGATCAGTAAAAATAGTTTGAATGTATTTGCTTAAGATTAAATACTTGTTCTTATTTTATCCTTAAAGAGCAAACCAGAACAAGTAGGCACTTTTAATGAGGCAATACTGACCTTTTATTAGATATTAGAAAAATCGGGTATATTTTTAACTAATGTAGCTAGTGTTATTCACATGTTATACACTAGAAGTCCCTCTGATCACAACACACTGTAAATACAACCTGTAAGACTTTATGTAGGGAATATATCAGACTTTAGTGCCTCCTAGTGGCACACATTCCCATATTGTTATTACTGTCAAAGTGTTAATTGATTTGACTAATTGTATGGATGTGACAGCATTATGTGAAGGACAAATATCTTCAAACAGCCTTCAAATATTTTCAAACAAACTGGTTTTGTAACATTAAATAAATGAACAGATCCATAGTAAATGCTTTTAAAGCTGTGAGCCTGTTTGCTAATGTATTGACTGCTCCTCAACACTGGGGACACATCTCACTTGAATTAGAGGTGATAAGGGGCTGTGAAAAACAAGAAACGTCCTTGTTTGCGTGACCAGAATTAATTCAGTTCACTAATTAGCCTTAAAAGCCTGAGAGCAAGTGTTTAAACGAAGGTGTGACAGAACCTATTAACATCTGGCAGCAGGCGATCAACACACACTGCTGCTGTTGAAGTGTAATCTCAACAGAGAAGCATCAATTAGAATGCATTCGATAAAACTGACAGAATAACAACTCCTTTTAAAAGGACCGTTAAAAGGAGGTTAATGCTTAAATGCAAATTAGCTCTTTCACAACAGTTGGGTTGTGGTAATGACTTGGTTTTGTTTCTTTCCTTTCTGTTTCCACACATCAAGTAGAGGGGGCCCTACATATCGAGCAGAGTCAGTGTAAACATCATCATTTTGGGATACTTTTTTCTTTTTCAGCAACTTAGTTTTTAACAGGAGAAAAGTTTTTTGTTTTTTTTTCATGACTAATTAATTAGTTTGCATATACTTGTATGCGTGAAAATAGGCTTCCATATAAATGTTTCGTACAGGAGAAATTCACAAACGTTTATTGTTTGTTCCTTAAATGATTGAGAACATGTATTTGTAGTGCACTGGGCACCGAGATCATCATTGTGTTATATGATGACAAATAAAAAATGTGTTGATGATATACATGTAGAGCAGTGTTTCTCAAACTTTTTCATACCAAGGACCACTTAACCAATATAAAAAAAACTTGCGGACCACCTAACTCCACAAATATAAAAAAAACACATCGTTTTTCTAGAACAGATTACAAATAGCCTGCAAATGGTACAAACAGGTGGCAACATGTGTGATGAAGGTGTTGCGCTGGGCTATATCATGCAATCGAAACTTAAACTCGCTCCATTGCGGAGATATTCCCGCGAGAGTGCGGAAAACTGAAATTAATTATTTTATTTCTAATGGGAAATTGTACCAATATACTCACGGACCACTAGGGGGCGCTCACGGACCATACTTTGAGAAGCACTGCTAGGCGTAGAGGATGCTATTGCAGTAGTCGAGTCGTGATGTGATGAATGCATGAATCAGGGGTTGCGTTCGAATAGTCCATTTAGCTTAGGAACCTTCCTAACCGAGTGAAATGACCCGGAAGTCCCTCAGTGGCAGCCATGATAAGTGCCGTTCCAATTCTCTACATGATAGGAAAGGAGGTTTCAAACTTCCTTTATAACCTCCTTTAGCTTAGGAACCACTGGACCTCCCTCACCGAAAGGAGAGGAGAAAATGCTGCCCCACAATGCCTTGCAGCCGCAGCATTTGACATCACACAACAGTCGGCCGTTCACGGACACAAACGATTATGACGGGGAAATGATATCATGAAAGTTACGGTGCTTATTAAGCATTTTAAAACGTATGTGGTAAGTTGCCAAAGTGCTTTGTTTTGAACGTTCATCAGTATTATAATCAAAAAGAGAAATATGAACGTTAGTTTTTACCGAAATGATCAAATAAAGTCAACATTTCACTGAGCTGTGTGGGGTTTGTTCAACTTTTAAAAGATGTTTGAATGGTGATATACACAGTGATAGATGTTAAGGACTAACGTTTATAATAAATACATTTGTATTGATTTTAAGATATTTTCATAGTTCATACAATCATACGTATTGGGATCATTTCTATTAATGTGGACCGGAGGGAGAGGGTGACGAGCATAAGTTTCACTTTCCTTTTTTATTTCAATTACAACTTTGGTCGAAGAATATGTTTCTCTGTTGTCCACGTTCATAAAGCATAAAGCAACAGCATCAGAGCACGGTGCAGAGTCTCTAGATGAGTCCGTCGTTCTTATTAAACATCCATGTTGTAGTCCGTTGTATAGAAAACTGTAGTTTCCATAGTTTCCCCACAGCAGCAGACGCACACAATGACGTCCGCTGGCGCATCAGAAACACGTTGGATAGTGAAAGTGCAGTCGGATTCTCTAAAGTACCGCAGTCTCTTCTCCTAAGTCCTTTTGAATTCTCCTATCCACTATCCCTTAACCCCGTGACGTTTCACTCAGAGGTCAAGGAATATTAGATAGGGTTAGAATTTAGGAGCTGATTTTTAAACTATCCGACCGCAACCCAGCACCTCCACTCAAAATACCTTCCCGCGCCTCTGGGAAAAGCATCGACTTATTTCATATTAAT
>NW_011363456.1:0-7952 GCF_000735185.1 Notothenia coriiceps | reverse complement strand
CTGGGGGGTGTATGCAACAGATAGTCAATGTATGTTTCTTTATTTCATACTGAATAATATGTAAAAAAGGAAAAATATTAGGTCCAATAAAAAAACTTTGCTTCTGGAAGCAGGCCATTTCGTGACGTCACGTGTGGTTCCCGGCTGCCGCTGTCTGGATCCCTGCTGCCGTCCGGATCGACAGCCAATGCGCGCAGCCAGCGAGAGTTCACAACGAAAAATGGCGTCAAATATTGTTGATGTTTACGCATCAGAAAAAGCTAATAGCGCGGGTATTTGGCACAATTTGACAGAACACTTATTTGGTGTGGACGATGCGAGCAGTGACGATGAATCTGAACGATCTCTGCCGCCTTTTACACCAGAAATAAGAGGCCTAGAACCGTATAGGTTCGAGCCAGCAAAACGCGAATGTGCACCACCGGCCTTCTCTTTCGGGAACAAATGAACGGTAAAACCAATCCGATTGGTGTTGCTACACCCGCCAACGACACACCTCTTCACCATGATCCTTAAAGCTTCGGGAAATCCGGGAAAAAACAAGACAAACTCGGAGATAAACACTGATACACACAGTTGACATGCGGCTATACCAGCAATGCTACACTGTGTGATGCTGGGACGGGCTGAACTCACCAGGATTCGCGGAACCACACGTGACGTCACGACACAGCACCAAGCAGCGGCAAGTTTGAATCCAGACTTTTCTGGATACCTCTGAATTTGACCCATTTTCCCGATATTAACAAGTGATTTACAGCAAATAGGAAACGATATTCGATCTATATCACGTGTTACTGGAATAAGACCCAACAAGTTAATGCATTTTGAAACAGTTCTATGATCTTTCAGCTACAGTAAATTACGCAAGATAAGGACTTTAACATGCTCATTTTCTACGTTAATGTGTATAACCCTCCGCCGATGCTGTATACGAAGTTTGGTGTTCAAAAATAGAAAATTGAAATTTAAGTGAAAATTTCACTGTTTTGAACATTATGCTAATTAGAAAAAAATAAAAGTAGGCGGAGCTTAGGGGTCCAAGAGGATTATTTGTAGAACAGGTCCACCCGGATATGTGTGCAAAATTTCAGGTCATTCGGAGTTACGGTGCGACTTTGTAAATTTATTCCGAAATGGGTTTTTCATAGGTGGCGCTAGCGAGCACCTTGGACAATTTGAACCCATTGACTCCAGAATGTTGAATTTTTCACGGGTCCTGGCGTCCGTGCAAAATTATACAACTTTGTGAGCGTTCTAAAGCCCTCAAAAACAGGAAACGCCAGCACTATAATAATAAGAAGAATTCCACCAATAACAATAGGTTCCTCGCACTTCGTGCTAGGACACCGTTGGGGTCCTAGCACTCCGTGCTCGGGCCCTAATAATAATTCCACCAATAACAATAGGTTTCCTCGCACTTCGTGCTAGGACGCCGTCGGGTCCTAGCACATCCGTGCTCGGGCCCTAATTAAAACCGCGGTTGCACTTGTGCGCGCAGTGATGATAATTTACAAAGTACATCATTTACAATATTATTTTTCCAAAGAAACATGTAAATATAACAACATTTTCCAAATCACAAGTTTGTAAGATTGTATTAATTTACTGTTTGATAAATAAAAAAGGGTTCTTTTGTTAATTTTTCACTTGTAACATTTGATCTTTATTGCAGTGTACATTAGTCTATTTTGGTATATGTGCGAGCCCACAAATAATTAAAAGTGGTAAAAATAATAAAGATATTCAGACGTAATTCATTTTTGGCCTTACTTATTTCACTTCAACTTTTATATATTTCAGTCACTAGGCAAGTTCACTGTACTCTGGTGACATTTAGCTCAAGCTGGCATAACACCTGTAGTAACTTAATTCTGACCCGAGTTTTGTGCACAATCTTCCAGCACCCATGATCAATGTTTATAGCAATCAGGAAACATTCACAGCTCACAACTACACATCGCTTCCCCATCATGAATTGTTAGATAAAAAAAGTTTAGCGAGGTCCGGTTACACATATGTTGAGCGAAAATAGCGGAAGGATACAAAACAAACAATCCAGACGAGGCTGGTGTTTGCCACGTGTGACGTCACACAGCTGGGTTAATGGCTGGCAAGCTTTTCGCTACCGGAGCGGAATAACACGGGAAAGTGGCACACATTTCATGTTATTTGGGGGGTATTTATGGAAAGAATCATTGATGTTGATATGTCAAATGAAACAGTGGAAAGTGATGAAGCGATTTATTAACACAGAATAACGTTTATTTTGGACATTTCATGGACTTTAAATGTTTTATGTGAGGGAATGGAAAGTAGCTCAAAGCTAAATCTGTGTCTCAGTCTGTGTTCTTGTACCTGTAAGACTCAGGTTACTGTGTGTGTGTGTGTGTGTGTGTGTGTAGAAGCAGCCCTGGGAGCTCTGGCCAGAGTGTTGAGGGAGGACTGGAAGCAGAGTGTCGAGCTGGCTACCATCATCATCTACATCTTCTTCTGCTTCTCCAGGTAACACACATTCATTTAGTATGTCTTTCTGTTCTGCTTCATCTTTTTACTTAATGTGACTCTTCTCCTCTCCTCCAGTTTCTCCCAGTTTCACGGGGTGGTGAGTCATTATAAAATTGGCGCGTTGTGTATGAGTGTGGTGGAACACGAGCTGAAGCGACACGATGTGTGGCGTGAGGAGCTGCGCAAGAAAAACAAGGCTTATATCCTTTTATCTGCTCTCCTCTGCTTATTTGATTTTGCAGTCTACCCTCCTAATGTATAGATTTTCTGAGTTATTGTGTGTGTGTTCCTTACAGGGTGGGATTTTCACGGCGGCCATGACGGCCATGGCCGTCGTAGCCCCTCGGTCTGGCCGTTATGCCCCACAAATAATTGTACGTCCTACGGCCACCATGGCCTGCGTGCCCCTGATACTGTTAACATCTGGAAGTTGCTTTAAAAGCGTCAGAACAGTGGTTTCTGAACTGCATTGCTGCGTTCAGAACGGACGTGATGCGAATATTCGCATCGCTATAACCGCTGGAGTTTCACCACGGCTGTCAGCTGAGTTTACTCTCGTCATTCAAACAGGACGCGCTGGAGAGGGGGCGGGGCTTATATCCATGTAAATACTGTGGTGGAAACCAACTATACTCACAACAACGTCCTAAAGACAGAATTAAAGCAGCGACTGTATTCGCCATGACACAGACAGTCTGTGTTTTGTACTTGTTTAACTTTGGTCCAGTTTCTGAACAGATATGAGGAGCTGTGAGGAGTTGATTAAAGAGACTCTCGTACACACACACACATACACACACGCACACACCATAGACTGTATATATAAATGGACGTAGTGTCCGTGACGTCACCCATAGGATTCTGCCGAGTTGCCGAGAAGCCCTTAGTAGGCGGAGTCGGCCACTAACGGCTCGACTGTGACGTCAGAGTTCAACTCCCGCCTACTCCAGCCTGCTCCAAATAAGGGCAAAGAGGCGGAGCCGAGGCGGGACCTGCTGCCTCCGAACTGGAAGTAAACAGAGCTAGCTCAGGCTAAGAAGCTCAAATGAGACAATCTGTAAGAGAATTAGCTATATTTTGTTATTCTTAATGCTTGTCATTCACACGTTAAGAAAAGACGGACTCACCGCCCGGATCTAACGGAGCCGTAGTGGGCTAGCTGCGGCTCTGTTAGCTCCGGCGGCCACCACTGGGATAATTGGGTGCCCTATTAACATTTGCTCCCGTTTAGCATTATGGGCGTCATAGCCATAGACTATAAAAGTCTTACCCAAGGCTGAATCATAAACTAAAATGTATATGTATGTAGAAAGGGTTACGTCCTTAGCTGGCTAATAAGCTAAGCTACCAAGCACACAAACACCTGTGAACGGGACATGTATAATATTATCATTTTAGACTTCTTGGAAGTTCTGTTTTCAAGCGCACAGCACAACATTTTAATTGTCTGGTATTTGTAACAATATTCCCTAAAAGGCACAATCACCATGAACACGGCTAAAGCTAAAGGGTCAAGTACAGTAACTACAACTAACTAACGTTGTAGCCTCTATGGTTCTAGCCTAGCAGAGTGGACAAGTTGCAGTTAGCTGGCAGTGAGGCATGTACATGTCCATCAAAGTGACCACGCCCTAATTTATTCAAAGGCTTTAAGACTTAATATTAATTAAACAGATGAGTTTAGAAAAAATTCACCCCCCCAATCCATATTCATGAAGGGGGGATCTAACTATACAGAGAATATGGTTTTTTGAACCACGATGTAAACATGTTTATTTCTTCTGTAAACTTGGGCATTTTAACATGGGGGTCTATGGAAATTGCTCCCTTCTTCAGACTGCTCCTACTGGCCACTAGATGAACTGCAGTTTGAGGCACTTCCGTATTAGCGTCCCGGCTCTTCCCCAGAGTTTGCCGCTTGGATGGAACTGAACCGAATCTCCCTGCGGATGTAATTTACAGGCGAATACAGCGATGTCCTCTCACAGCAGCATGGAAAAGTGAAAGTAAACAGAGGGGAGTGATGATTGGTTAACGCGGGGTAACATTTCAGGGTAAGCCAATCAGAGACAGAGTTGGGCGGGTCTTGCCTTATGGGGAAAATACCATAGACTGTATATATAAAGGAAAATACACACACGAACACTTGCTAATGCTAACACACACACACACACACACACACACACACACACACACACACACACACACACACACACACACACACGGCAACGCTCACCACGAGCACACGTACACACAATGGCAGATGCAAGTATCAGCGAGAGCAGCAGCGCATTTGCAACTTGGAAATATAACCACTATTTTCAATTTGTGGGGATAAAGGACGCAACAAATATTACGGTAAAATGTAAACTGTGTGCAGGACAGAAAGCATTGTCCACATCGAAAAAGAGCAATACCAATCTCCTGAAGCACCTAAGTAATGTACATGGGGCTATAAAACTAGTCGCCAAAGACCCCACCGTCTCAACAACCGGCAGTGACCCAGATGGAGCAACACCATCTAAACAGCCAAAAAACGATTTTTTAAAATCGCCACATGTCACCCAGAGTCAACTAAACAGATTGATTGCCATGTTGTTGAGGACATGCTGCCCATCGCAACGGTCGAGTCTGTTGCCTTCAGAGAACTAGTCAGCAAAAAACGACACAAAAACTTGTATTTGTATTGTTATTATTTTTAAAGTAAAGTAAAGTAACTTGTTACTAGTTACTTTTATAATTTAGTAACTAATAAAGTAACTAGTTACTTTTTTGAGAGCAGTAACTATAACTATTACTAGTTACTTTTTAAAAGTAACTTGCCCAACACTGGTTAAGAGCATTCCAAAAAACAACAAAAAGTAACAAAAAGTGTTTCTGAAGTGAATTACATACCCCACCTTTGAGTTGAAAACATCTTATTGATATTTATTTTCTCTCTTATCCAAAAGTAAGCAAAGCAATCAGGTTACATTAATTTTGATGCTCAGATAAAGTTACTGATTATATTTTTTACAGTCTCGTAGTAATTGTAATGGATTTAAATGTTTAAGTAACCCTCCCAACCCTGTTTGTATCGAAGGGATTCACCTCCAGGGATTATCTGCCTGATGGAGAGGCTTTTGTCCAAAATGTCTCCTAATTCTGTCTTTTTATGTCACAAAATGTGAGAAATGCATAGCTAAATTGTAATGGAATACATTTTTATAGTAACCCGTTCAACCCTGGTTACAAATCACACACAAAAATAAACCTTTAACTCGAGTTGATACAGAGTTATTGCAATTAGTTATTTTTCAAGAAATTGATTAATTAGCAATTCATGGGCAAAGTCCAACAAATGTAAAAACTCCCTTAATATGTGTTAAAAGCAACACAAATGGATGTAATACTATCATTTGTGTAAAACTATGTAAATATTTTTCTCACAAATGCATAATAAGTATTTATACAACCACAATATAATGGTGATGGATGTAACGCTTGTGCCATTATCTAAAACTATAAATGCAGGTTTGACTTTGAAATAATTCATGCTCTTTTCCCAGCTCGTAAATAATGCCCAGCAGACAGTGTCAGTGCTGGAAACCCCCAGCGGCCGCCGTACCAGAGCAGCTTCTCCGTGACACAAGCTTTGCAAGCAGCCCTCTGAAGAAACATAGCTGCGTGAACTAAGAAAACAGAATACCATCGCCAACACAAAACTCTTACAAAATATAATAACAAATATCATTCAGACACCTGTTTACTAGAACCTAGACACCGCCACAAGCAGGATATTATTTCAGGTTAACAAACAAAAACATCATCTTAATTTAATGAATAAATGACGATTAGAAAAGTTACTGACGAATCAACCTTTCCGACGGCCATTTACGTTTAGCATTATAAAGTGTTTGAAAAGGTAAAAAAAAACACTGAATGTAACTTATTTATTTTCCCAAAAACCTGCAAAGAATTGAAATAGTCCTGTCCCAACACAACAGTCCCAGATGATGATGATGATGAGATACATCCTACAGATGGGCTGGGACGCATCGTCAGGGCTTTAACCTGGGGTCATTGTGTGTTTCAGGTCCTTCAACATCATACACCCTCACCTAGATGAGCCGCCAGGGGGTGATCTGACCCCAACTTGCGTCCGAGGAGCTTGCATCCGAGGAGCTTTCTCCCACGGACCTGTCCCCTTGGTCCAAAGCCACCTAGTGTCTTTTACCTCAGCTTCAGTAGCTGATCGTATTGCCTTCCTCTTAGCCTCTCGTGTCCCGGGGTAAGAAAATCAGGACGCAAATGCTCTTCAAGAGGAGTGTAAAGTATAAACTAGGGCTGTCAGTTGATTACAATATTTAATCGCGATAAATCGCATGATTGTCCATAGTTAATCGCAATTAATCACAAATTAATCGCACTTTTTCTATCTGTTCTAAATGTTCCTTAGAGGGATATTTTTCAAGTTTGTAATCAACATATGAGTGGACAAAATATGCTTTATGCAAATGTTTGTTTATTATCATTTGAACAATTACAAATATTCTCATGAATATTAAACATAACAACCTCTGAACATTACAAATATCCGCCTCAATTCAACCTGGAACCTCTCTCATACAATACAATGCAAGATTGAGTTATAACAGGTAACACAGATGCAGAATCAGTGGCCAAGGGGCTACTGCGAGAGATGTCATTCCAGAAGGGAGTACCAGAGAAGTTGACCTGTAATAATGAAACAATTTTGTAATATTTCAACAGGTATTAAAGTAACTGAGGTTTGCACTGTAGAAAGAACATATTACAGTTAAGCTAAAACATAGTAATGTAATGAGATTTAATTTAGACAACATCTTGTAACTAGCCTGGTAAAGAAGTAAAAGCCATAGACTTTATTGAGGTAACATTATGGGGATACATTTAATTTAAATTCATAATAGAAAGACATTTGATGACAGTATGTTGGATTTCTGTATTCATTTTTCAGCTTGATAATATCTAAGCACTGACAGGTAGAAGCAGTATCACCAGGAATTCATTCACTTTGTCAGTATCATGATTTTAGTTGTTTTTAATCCATTACATTGGTGTGTTTCTTTACCAGAGACATTAGCAGTTCATATTATATTTAGATTTTGAATAGGATCTCAAGGATTTCATTTAAAAATAACACAGATGCTTGTCAGAAATTCAGAGCTATTCAAATATGTTATTTAGTTCACCTGCAGATGTTGGGGTTTATTTTGTTGACACAGGCCAAGTATTACGATTCTGAAGCTGCACTGGCAGATAGGAGGTCTGCAACTAATTTAGAAAACCTGTTCACAGACAGCTGTTGTTTTAAGACACCCCACCAACAGGCTCCAAGCGGCCTATCAGTGGTGGGTCAAACACCTGAGGGCCCAGAAGCCCTGAGCGTAGACTTGAGGGGTGGGTATCAGATTTCTCCACAC
>NW_011363455.1:0-1866 GCF_000735185.1 Notothenia coriiceps | reverse complement strand
TCTTGAGTTCAGAAGTGGCTTGACCATGGGAATACGGCTATTGTAGCCCATTTCCCGGACACGTCTGTGAACAGTGACTTTTGATACCTGGACTCCAGCTTCAGTCCACTGTCTTTGAAGCTCCCCCAAATTCTGGAAGCGACTCTTCTTCACAATGCTGTTAAGGCTGCGGTCATCTCTCTTGGTTGTGCAGCGTTTCCTGCCACATTTCCCCCTTCCAACAGACTTTTTGTGGATGTGCTTTGAAACTGCACTCTGTGAACAGCTTGCTCTTTGAGAAATTTCTTTTTGTGTCTTACCCTCCTGCTGGAGGGTGTCAATGACGGTCCTCTGGACAGCAGTCAGATCAGCAGTCTTCCCCATACTTGTGATTTAGTTTACTGAACCAAGCTGAGTGTTTTTCAAGGCTCAGGAAACCCTTGCAGGTGTTTCGAGTTAATTAGACGATTCAAGTGATTCGTTGAACACCCTACTAGTATACTTTTTCATGATATTCTAATATTTAGAGATAGGATATTTGAGTTTTCTTAAGCTGTATGCCATAATCAGCAATATTAAAATAATAAAAGGCTTGCAATATTTCAGTTGATTTGTAATGAATCCAGAATGTATGACATTTTTGTTTTTTTAATTGCATTACAGAAAATAAAGAACTTTATCACAATATTCTAATTTTCTGAGACAGTCCTGTAATAGGGGACCTTTAAAGAAAAAAATAGACAAATAACACTTTTGGCAGTCCTACCTGCTGAAGGCGTAGATCACCAGGAGGTTTCCGATCATGCCGGTGATGCCGATGGCGAGGATGACCGAGCCAATGGTGTAGTGCGCGTGGTCGGGAACGTCCACCGTGGGGAACGGGTGTGGAGCCTCGTGCGCCATCGCCACCTGGTGGACAAAACAGGAAGTGAGAAAAGAGACGAAGCTTCAGTTTCACAGCACCATTTGAAAGGTAAGAAAACAGGCTTTCCAATGTATTGCCAAAAAGCATTGTTACAACAAAGATATAATCTACCAAACCCACATTTCCTTACTTTTTGTGTTAAATCTATATGGATTTTGGTCCTCCACATGGATCATATATCTAATGATGTCATATGGTTGATAAACAGTCCTACAGATCACATTCATGTTGAATAACTTATCTCTTTCTACCGTTAAGTAAATGTGAAGAGTCATAGACCTACTCCATATTTTAATTAAATCTGAAGCCTGCTTCTCAGTGAGATTAAACAGGCGGCCGCTCTGATTGACCTCCATCTCTGATTGGCTGTTTCAGATATTTCTGCAATAATTTATGCGGTTAACGTGGAAACGGGGAGACGGCACGCAGATATCTGAGAGTTCATTAGTAACAGTGATGTGAAGGACTGTGCTGATATTACACTTTCAAAAAGAATAAGGCTGGGAGCTGGTGATTAGGGAGATGTTGGTTTCTCACTGAGAGGAATGTCAATCAAAATGGAGGATTTCTCCATCTCTTCTCATGCCTTCATGACACTTTGAATGCTTTTATATAATGGTTGATTTTACGGGTGGCAAGAGATGTTCTGAAAAACACAGAAAAATGTAGAAAAACACTAGAATATTTTGTAAAATAAATGGGCTTTTGTGTGCTATACATAAAATGAAATAAGAGTGTTCTGACCGTAAGAGCCACGGAAATAAGAGACATGAAGAGTGAACAATTTAATATCATCAGCGCTGCTTGTGTCTTTGATTTAAGTAGGAAGTCCAAATGTAATGAAGCACAGTTTCATCCGACCTGAATTAATGTCAAAGTCAATACACACACACACACACACACACACACACACACACACACACACACACACACACACACACACACACACACACACACACACA
>NW_011363454.1:0-2432 GCF_000735185.1 Notothenia coriiceps | reverse complement strand
TCACTGATTGGACGATGCAGTGCATGCACTCTCATGCTTCTTGTTCTTGACATGAGAGCAGTATCCCAGCGGAGTGAAGAAAATAAATGAAACTCACGAGAGTCACTCCTCAGTTTAAACTGTGTTTTGTTTCAATTCATGTATCATTTAGTTACAAATATGTGATATATCTTAGGAACAAATTGGTCACAAATCATTTTATTCATTTATTGGAAACATTTTGATGATCGCTTTTTTCGTTTTATATTTTCATTTACTGTCATTTCCATTCAGTCAGTCATTAAGTGCTCTTAAAATGTTAATGTGCTACATATCCACACAAACAAACAAAGTGTGCAATCCAATGAATGTTAATCTAACTGGGTTTTGATAGATAATATATATCTTTTTCTTCTCTCAATTATTTTATTTCTATTGTGCACTCTAATCAATATTAATCAAACTATTGTTCGTTTATACATTTTAAGAATGGCGTTTATCTTTTTTGAGAATGAGTTCTTATTTGATTTTATTTATTGGGGTCTACAACAGATGATACAAATGTTTGTGTCAGTAAATGTGTGGCAGGGGTGTTTGTGAAAATAACGGGGACAGAGCTGCTGTCAGACGAACAGCTGTGCGGCGTCATCACAAACAGACGTCGCTTCACGTGACGCTCCGGAGGAAAGGACGTCCCATTGCTCTTAAAACTCATTTCCCTGCTTCTCGTGGTTTCCTTGCGTCCCTCCATGCTTCCCTGGAGGGAGGGACTAAACACAAGGAAACGACGCAAGTGAGGGAAGCAAGGATTTCATTTAACCGACCTGAGAGAACAGGGAGAACAGAACAGCAAAATAACACCCAAAACAAGACAGTCTAAACTAAAAACGTGACATGACATTAGGATCGTGACAATTGCATTTAGCTGACGCTTTTATCCAAAGCGACTTACAATAAGTGCCTTCGACCAAGAAGATACAAACTTAAAGAAAACAGAATCATATAAGTACATTAGGTATCATAGAGCTAAAACATTTCAAGTGCTACTCAGCTGGCTATACTGTAGATAAGCCAGTCCTTTATTAGTATACAAGTGCTTTGTTAGCAATTCTTTGTTAGTAATTCTATCGCTCAAAGTGGAGTCGAAACATTTATTTAGGTACATTTACTCTGAAAACCCTACTTAAGCCCCCTGAAATTCTAATGTTTATAACATTACATTGTTAGCATCCTAATAATCTAAACTCAGGTGCTGAACAACAACTTGTTAGTGTTTGTGAAATCAGAAATATTTTTCTTCCAGTGTCTCACTTCCTGCAGTCCAGCACCTGCAGGACCAGGGGAACGTGATGCTGTACTCCCTGTGTTGGCTGCTGGGTCCAGTAGGGGGAAGCAGTGGCCCAACACACTGGTTCATTCTTGTGTAGCTGATTTATTAAGTGGATAGAATAGTGAAAACTTGGTTGAATGCTTAATTATTTGGACAATTCTGTTTAAATTCATGCAACACTTAAATATATAAGGGCAATTTACAAAATGAAAAAAAAATAACTTGAGTTGAAATTGATGAGCTTTACTTGAAGATTGTTCATACATTTCTTATTTAAAAAATAAATAAACAGTAATAGGACATTGAAAAAGTATCTTCAGTCCTGTGTTTTAGATACTTGTAATTTGGTTGTTTCGGAACATTCATATTGTTTTAGCCAATCTTTATGTGTTTTTATGTGCAAATGGTAGAGCCTTGTTACCCTTTGAGGAGGACCTTGAAGCTCTGATCCATCTCAAAGGTCTGAGGTTTGATCCCCTCTGCAGCTGTATGCCCTGCCACAGTGAGCAAGTCTCTGAACTGATTCCTGATCAGTTCTCCTAATTTACACCTTCAAAGCAGATTTAACCCCTTTTTTTGTATAACAATTTCACTTTTGTGACATGTTTTTTGTTTCTGTTCACACTAACCAATGACTTTGGGTGGTATCTTTTTATTTTTATTCAGGATTAGGCTTTGGAGAGTCCAGCTGGGCAATAAAACGTGTCTAACATGCAGCTATAAACTGAAGCAGACTCATTAGAGAGTTGACTCAGATGAGACACGCTGTTACAGTCTCGCCTTATTGGTCCCTCTGGCCTTTCAATCAGGGGGGTGATGTAATGCTGTCTGGAACACACACACACACACACACACACACACACACACACACACACACACACACACACACACACACACACACACACACACACACACACACACACACACACACACACACACACATCCCATGTATACATCACTTCAGGAGACAGGGCATTGACTTACATGCATTTCCTGGAGACTTATCCTAACCTTAACCATAACCAACACATGCCTAACCCTAACCAAGTCTTCACCTTAAAATTAATGATTCCCTTCATGGGGACCTCCATTATGTCCCCATAAGGGAGGCGAGTCCCCACAC
>NW_011363453.1:0-459 GCF_000735185.1 Notothenia coriiceps | reverse complement strand
TGTACTTCTACTTCTTACATGTTGAACACAAATACCTGTACTTTCTACTTCTTACATGTTGAACACAAATACCTGTACTTTCTACTTCTTACATGTTGAACTCAAATACCTGTACTTTCTACTTCTTACATGTTGAACACAAATACCTGAATACCTGTACTTTCTACTTCTTACATGTTGAACACAAATACCTGTACTTTCTACTTCTTACATGTTGAACTCAAATACCTGTACTTTCTACTTCTTACATCTACTTCTTACATGTTGAACTCAAATACCTGTACTTTCTACTTCTTACATGTTGAACTCAAATACCTGTACTTTCTACTTCTTACATGTATAACTCAAATACCTGTACTTTCTACTTCTTACATGTTGAACACAAATACCTGTACTTTCTACTTCTTACATGTATAACTCAAATACCTGTACTTTCTACTTCTTACATGTTGAACACAA
>NW_011363452.1:6034-11151 GCF_000735185.1 Notothenia coriiceps | reverse complement strand
GGGCAACAGAACTCCGAGTTAAGGAAGTTGAAAACGGTGCATTTCTCCGTATGAATAAGATGCCTTTTGGCCAGTTGACGGAGAGATTGCTCGTGTTTCCGCGAAAATACTTATTGCAGACGAGCATTGACCACATCGAGCTCTGTAGATTACATTGTCACTTTTGAACGCTATGTTCTCCACCGGCGGATCTCTGTGTGCACGGTGCTGCAGCGAGTCTGTGAGCCAGATGCCCCGCCCCCCACACAGACGAGAGAGAGAGAAAGAGAGATCTCTGCACCGAACACGTTAGATGCCAAGGGAGATATATGCCTCATCACACTTTGCTGATTTTGGCATTATAGCTGAAAGACTTGTCGTGGGCTCGTCCACTTTTCTTTTAACTGCCGGTTGTGTTAAAAATGTGTCAATTGTATTGATTTTACGAGCAAACAATGTTTGTTTACATCTTCTTCCCAAGCTTCACGCGCCCCCCCCCAATAACAATAAAGTTTAATCTAATCTTGAGCAGGAACAAATGTATTTACGTAGTACATATCTGACATTAACGATTAAACACATGTGTGCATTCTTTATAAATGCAAACCGAGTCAAGCCGACTCTGGCGGTATGCACCTTAAAGTTGTTTGCAATCTGCCAAAAAACCGAGAGAAGAATAAGAAGAAGAAGTAGACGAAGAAGAAGAAGCCGACTCGGAGCTGTCCGACTTCAGGCGAGCTTTTTGAGACCTCCCCCGGCTGCGATCGGCTATTCTCGTCTACTTTTGAGGCGAGCCGCAACGCGTCTCAAACAAGCCTAATGACTGTACTCCAGTTTATCTGTTTCCTGTTTTATTTTGAAAAGTGTTCTCACCTTTATATATACAGTCTATGGTTCTCACCCATGTCTGTTTTGACTTCCTGTTGGTTGTTTGTCCAGATAAGTTTGACCTGTTCCCCATTAGCCCTGCAACCACATAGCCTCCTGTAAACCTGCACTTCATCATCCCATCACATCCACATCACCATTTCCTCGATTGAAATGTGTCTGCTTCCACTTTCTCTTGTTGCATTGGAGACACTTGTTACTCTCTGCCCAGCCATGCTCTGAAGCTGTTAAGAATACTGTCACATAGGAAGCAGAACTGTGGGATGCTAGTTAGCCACTCTGCGTGTGGCTAATAGTCGGGGTCTAACAGGAGCCATGGGTGATCGAGACTGATGGTGAGAAAACGGAGCTTCAACTCCCTTAACTGTTGCATTTCATTCCTACTTGTCAGGGATAGCTATGGCTCCTGCCAAATGAGAGTAAGATTTCTGTCTGCGCTAGTTCTCCAGCGGCTATTGTCACTGTTCCTTACACTTTATCACTCTTTCTTTCGTTTTTTTCCTCCCAGATATGCTATTACCCAACACATTTTTAGTGTTGCCTGCTTCCTGACCCTTTGTTTTAACCAATCTCGAAAATCTAGGCCCTCCTGCATGTGTAGTGACAAAGGGAAGCACTACCACCTAGCTAGTTCTGACCATAGACTGTATATGGTTCTGACTAGCTATGCTAAAAACAAACAGTTGGGAAAGGGGCCAGAAACGCCGTGACCCACGAATCAGAAAAGTCTGAGTATTGTACTTGACCTCCTGGATGCCCATTACCATTTTCTTTATGGTAGTTGTATAAATTCAGTGACAGCATCTTTCCTCTGGCAGTGGTCCATTCCAAAAAGGACGCACACCTAAACTTTATTCCCTGCTCTGGCACCTCTACCCTGCACTTCATTAGGGGAGGTCTTTCATATGAATATGTATCCAAACAGAATCATTTAGAAAGGGTGGATCATTGAACTATCAGTGGCGTGTGTATATAGTCAATATTAGGTAGAGTAAAGACATATAGCACAAAGTTCTCCCTACCATCAGCTTTCACATAATGGCTCTTCTGTCCCCCAACTGTCCCCTCCATGCAGGGTGTGTGTGTGTGTGTGTGTGTGTGTGTGTGTGTGTGTGTTGCTCTCTCCCTGACAACCTAATTACTACTCTCAGCGATACACTGACACACAGATCGAAAAACTGCAATTGGGAATGCGGCTCATTTTTGACAGGGTAGTGGTTTATAAGATGTTTGTGTAGGAGGAGATTTTTTCTTTATCGTTTATTTTTTTCTGTTTTTTTGTTTTTCATTCTCAGTATGGGTAACTATTTACATTGCTGTTGTCAGTGGAGAAAATGGAAGAGGGAAGGCGATGTGATTTGTGGGAAAAATGAGAGGAGATTTTTTTCTTTATGGCTATACCAGTGCGAAGCACTGCAGGCAACTTGGATGATTGATTGATCTATTCTCAGCCATGGTAGCAGGTGTTTCTTTAATAACGTTACGTCATTTCGATGTAGTAACATATCAAGCTGCTGAAGGAAAACTAGATAACATAATGTGAAATTAAACAGTAAATGAAAAAATTGTCTTCGATGTATTTTTTTCCCCAAATACAAGTAAACAACGGGCAATCATTCTTCCGTGATTTTTATGTAGTATTGGTTGTTGATGCCAATTATTTGAGAAGGTTTAGTCACAGTCATATTTGGCTACAAATAAATAGTAGACCATTGATTTGATGAAGTGAGAAGACACAGCAAGGGTTTTACACTGCAGGCCAATTATTTTGAAATGTGATTGGGCAACATTTGTCAATAGTTTTCTCTTCCAAAAGTTCTATTTAATATTATTTGCACTGCTTTATTTATGCTTTATAATTGCCAAAAAGAGAAAGGCAGTAAAACAGTGAGCACTGTGTTCTAAATTTAAGATTTATTAAAGCAATGCATACAAACACAGGAATATACAACATAAAATCCCCAAACAGCAGTTGCAGAGGGAAGTTTCTTATGTACTTTTGGGAGCATAGGAAATAACTTAGCAGTGTTTTACTCAGAAACATTCACATAAGCAACTTTTGTTAACTTTTGTGAAGCTGACAATTGAGCGGCCCGACCAAGCAAGGAGGCAGAGGCAGAACGTCCAAAAATACAACCCGGTGTGGGCATTTATTAAATTCGAGCACAGGACACAGCCTCGGGTACAAAGTGTCCATACATACCACAAGAAACCACGTTGAGTCGTAAGAAAGGGAGGTTTGTGCAGATCAACTCAAAAATGGTTTTTCAAGGATAAAACCAAAGTACTGGTATACTGTAAGAGGGTTACGAGAAGACCTAGTAGATTTACGAGAGATCGTTTTGAAGTCTGCCGGACCTGTACATGACCGAATTCGTCCCCCCTGTGCAGACCGTGACGTCCTAAACTCAGGGACCGCCGCATCACACATACTACCATCGGGAAACAATGAAACCAGGGTTCGAGAGACGTCCAGTAACTGATCCAGGGGGGCACACCAGACCCTAAAACGAGTGGCAAGACCACTAGTAAAAACTGGGGGTGCCCCGACCTCTAGAACGCACCCTCGGGGTCTAGGCCTCCCTCCTTAATAGTCACCAGAACATACAGAAGGTAAAAGATTATTAACGAGGGTGTCACCTAAATAAGTGTGGTTCGACGAATGGATAACCGTCTAAGTCAGAAGGGTCGGACCACGTCCAGATGTCTAAAACAAAGACCACAGAAACCTGTCGAGGAAACCAGACCGGTATCACTCAAACTCACACCGTGACCAAACTCCAACGCTGTCCACAGAAAATATGACTATTGCTCAAAGTTTGTCCACCGGTAATTATATCAATTTGTTCACCTCCTGTCTCCTTCCTAGAATTTCTTCTTCAATGCCCAGACTCTCTCGGTCTTTAGAACAAAAAAACAACAACTGTGTTATGAAATAAAAAGGTGGTATTAAACGGTTTATTTAAGAAATTTTAGTCTGTTACACTACTATGTCCGGAGAGAGTAGAAAAAATTCAACCCTCTTGAACGGTGTTAACCACCGACTGATTTATGAAAAAAAATGAGGTGAGACATATACGGAATTATTTTTTGTATTTTCTCGTATTTCTCATTTAGATAAGACCTATAAAGTGAAAAAGATCACTGTAAGTTACATGTCTAATCTTAGAAAACCGTAAACAACCGTATATCAGTTACAGGTGGAGACAAAATTTTGCTTTTGTTGTTTGACAATTTATTGTGTGGTCGGTTTTCTCGGTTTAGACTTACAAAACAACACGATACATCGGTGATGATGTTAGTAAATAAAAAACTATACTTCAATTTAGAACATTCTGGGTGACACTACGTGTTCAAACTAATTTTTTTGATAAATTATATGTATATAGAAACTAAACTTAATGTAAATGTTCCCCGGAGCAAAATTGAGATTTCACCCGTTTGGACTCCCGTGACAGACCGGATGTTGCGGACGGACAATCCAAAATTTATGAAAAACGAAAGGAGACGCCAGTCAAGTAAAGAAGTATTTCCGCTCCGATAGGCGTCGTCTCCAAAGAAAATTTTTCGACGGGAATTTACTAGGAAGAGTGATAATCTTAGATATTGGGAGAAGACGGGGATCTAAAGTGTCATCGAGTAAGAAAATAACAAACACCATAGCTCTTGGTACCAGTGACAAACTCTAGGAAGTAACTCATTTTTACGAGTAGAACTATGGGTGGCTGTGTGGAAGTCGGTGAGTCTCGTCTTTCTCTTTAAGCTGGGTACGTGTAGTAACTTAAAGTAAAGGTGTAAGTTGAGTGTCAACAGGTTTTGCAAAATTTCGAACCCCGATTTTTTAAGGAGGACCGTCTCCACCTATACGTAACAACGTTTAAACACCTATTTCTTCAAAACACTGCTTCCATTTGAAGCAGTGATACCTGACTGCCGAAGGCCCGGAAACATATAACCTGTACGCAGAAAATAAAAATCTTTCACAAGGTGGGAGGGCAAAGAAAACACACGAGAGACTAATACAAGTGGACCACCGGGGACACCAAAAGAGGACGGGGGGTGGACACCAGATTAACGAAGGGGGGAGTGAAACCACAGGACAACCAAACTAATCACACTCACACATAAATCCGAGACACCCGGACAGACAATCCTCCGACCATCCGCGACCATCCGACCCGACACACACTCTAGGACCACCCACCTGGACCACTGACACGCGTGTCCCTCGTCGTCTAACCTCCGACACA
>NW_011363452.1:0-4176 GCF_000735185.1 Notothenia coriiceps | reverse complement strand
TTAATAAAGAAAAACAATTGGACGGTAGATACACGGATTGTTTTGGTTTTTGATAACAACTTCATTCAATTTTCCGTTTTGTATACACAAGTTATTGAGCCGTTTCCGCTCTACATCCTGAACTCCTCCCTTCGATGCAATGCACTTCCGTTTTGGCGGACTGGGTTTGTTTTGCTAGCTAGCTCCGTTGTGCCGACAAAGCACTGATATCGCAGAGACAAAGAGGATATAACAATTACAACATGAAGAAAAGTGGTTCGGGAACTACGTGTGCGGTAGTTGGTTGCAATCACTCGAGAAAGCACCTGAACGAGTGGTTAGATAGAGAGTGCTACGACCACAAACCAGCACCCAGCACCCAGCCATGTTGTTCATTAAATACAGATAAACACAACAAATACTGCATGCATTGTATTTTTTAATATTATATATGAATATTTTCATAGTGATGTAATTGTGTGGGCTGCTTTTATATTTTAATTTGTAATACCTGTTAGGATTAAACATGTGATCTTTCTTGTTGAAGCCATTTCTTTAGTTTCCTCTCAACAATTAATTAATTCAGTGTTATTTATGTACAGTATGAGCTTAATATGAATGATGAACTGTGTTAAAAGAAATTGTAGCACTCTAAGGAACATATGAAATGCAATAATGCCTATAACTGTGTGCCTTGGCAGTCTAAATTACATCAAACTTTATTTTCACTCAAACAGTACAGGCACATATGATATATTGCACAGCAGAAAGAGATCATGTAAATTGTGCATTATGTAAACAACAGACAACTGTTGGCTCCTGTGGGCATGACCTAAATAAGGCAGTTTATTTTGGTTTTAAAATGCTGAGATATTTACTGCAGAACTGTAACCTTCCCTCAACAAAATCGTCAACAATTTTCGGGAGCATGTGGGCAAAGTAGAATGTGCGCAGCCTTATGATATGCCTTCAGACTGTCCATTGCTTTTCCATCTATTGCCATGGATTGAACGAAGTAGGAGCAAATTTTGCTGTACGTTATGCTGGGCCACGTCGTCATGTTNTGCCTTATGATATGCCTTCAGACTGTCCATTGCTTTTCCATCTATTGCCATGGATTGAACGAAGTAGGAGCAAATTTTGCTGTACGTTATGCTGGGCCACGTCGTCATGTTATCCTCCCAGTTTTGCACTGAATTCGGGTGGGGGAGAGTAACGCCATCTCCAGTCAAAGAAGTAGAATCGTGTTCCCAAGCTAGCATCACTGTTAGCATCGAAATCGCTGTGTTTACACCAGTGCCCGTCTGACTGTTTACACCGGTTTACACCGACAGACGCTGTGCAAAAGACTTCCGGCGGAAATGAAGTGCATTTGTGTAGGGTTATGGCGCTACCCGTGGTTTGTCGCGTAAACTTGTCTATAGGATGAAAATTACAGGCCTCTCTCATGTTTTTAAGTGGGAGAACTTGCACAATTGGTGGCTGACTAAATACTTTTTTGCCCCACTGTAAGTGCGCTTTCCTGGACCTCTCATACATATTTGCTGTCATTTGTTATTTCGGACAATGTAAACTCCCCCACCGCCCAATTACCTTTGCTGCTACTTACTGCCTATGCAAATGATAAAGCTGTTGTTAGGGAAGTTCATCATGCTGGCAGAGTTGTCAAAGGCATTCTCATAATTGCAATGCCATGTATAGTAATAATGCTCACGATTAATAGCCAACCAACGTTTCATCTCTCTCCTACTCTCCTGTTGTTCCTGTTCCTATCGTGGTATATTGGGTTCAAGGCTGCAGCTTTGTTGTATGGTAGACAGGGGCGTCGCCTGGACCTGGAAACATTCGGGGCTTAGCCCACAGTGGCGGCGGCCGCGGCGCTATAGTGGAATTTTCTACTGCAACACTCCCCACACGCACATACACGACTGTTACAATGAAGGCTCGATAATCAGCTCACGGCATATAGGCAGGGGTAAAGTGTATGCTTGAAGAGCCCACTATTTTCAAGTATTACTACGTCATCTGAGTGCCCACCGGAAAAGGGACTGTTTAAAATGCATGGCTTGGAAATTGGCCCAGCATTCGGGCGCCACTCTTATGGACGTAGCATTACTTGGAAATAGTTGGCCTTTTCTGCAGCAGGTATTACTCGACATTAGAAACGGCCACAGAGCCAACCTTGAATGACACAAGCACACGTTTATTTCCATGCAACTCTCTGATTGGTCTTGTGTCTTGCCTCTGTTGCATTCACTGAACACGGGAAATTACATTCCTGCCCTCCTCTCTTGTGTCATGATGAGGTTCACGTAAAGCACGGTTAATGCAGGGCCGTCCCTCCCTACAGACCGATCATGCAGACTGCGTGGGGCCTCATCTTGCGGAGGCTAAAGCCCCGAATGCCCAGGCCAGGCGACGCCACTGATGGTAGACATGGAGCACACTTCCCAGGACTGTCTTTAAGCACTTTATTGCAAGGTGGTATACAATGGCATTTCCTCCATGCTATTGAAAAAACAAACAAAGCATTCACATCTCTGTTACAAACAAAGAATTATAGAGAGATCATTTTAGATTAGAATCAACTTTATTGTAAGGTGTCCCTGAAGTGCAAATCAAAACAACAAATCACAAAACACTACAACCTTTAAAAAAAAAAAAACTAAACGTCAAACAACCAATCACAGCAGTGTTTTCCCGGCTGGTTCTGTCCAATCACAAACAAGAAGTGTTGTCCCTAAAGGAATACCCTTTCCGTAGTTTTTGAAATGTCGTCGTGTTTTTTGAAATCTTGTAATGTTTTTTGAAATCTTGTAGTTTAAAAAAAAACTTTGTAATGTTTTGTGGAATCCCGTTGTGTTTTGTGAAATGTTGTGTTTTGTGAAATGTTGTAGTGTTCTGTGATTTGTTGTTTTGATTTGCACTTCAGGGCCACCGTTTTATTATCATTGAACAGAGAACAACAAAATGCAGTATGCATCCAACATGAAAGTACAAAGAGTATTACAAAACGTACTCGGTTACTATCCACGGGTAGGTGAGAATGACTGTTTATTACAATGACCAACCTTTTTCTGTATTCACTGTAAAATCTGAGCTAAAGGGAATATATTACCATTATTAGTTGGCACAAGCGCTTCAGGCTCAGATGGCATAATAAACACCCTATAGGAATATATTTCCTTTCATTCTTCACATACCAAATGTTGTCTTTATTTGAGGTCAGTTGTCTCTTTGGGACTTCATGTACTTAATGTGTGTGTGCATCATACATGCTATCATGCTTACATAACACTATACACACGCCAGTGCTGAAAACAGCAGTTAATCTGTGTGCTCTCTAGCTGAAATTGTTTTGACCTGTATTTAACATGGAGCAGTTCCAGCATTAATCCGAATGAACCTGAATACCTTTCCCCATAAACTCACAACAGTATATTACATCTTAATTTACATGCTCTATATGCTTAAGGCCATATATGAGATATTTGCATGAATTCATTAGGGAGACTTACAGGAATGTGATCTGCCATGCTTTACTCTTTTGAGTTTGGCGGAAAATCTAAATAAAAACTGAAGCACACGAAATAACCACAGGAAATAAAATGGATATCATTACATTTTTAGTGCTGCAAATAGATTTCAAGTAATCTCTTAAAGCAGTGGTTCCCAACCTGGGGGGCGCGCCCCCCTTGGGGGGGAGCCAAAGATCGCAGGGGGGGCGCCAGGGCCTCAGATAATTTGAGGCCAAATATCATATTTAGTTTTTACATTTTTTTTTTTACATATAATTGTAAGGCAATACATGATTGTCACTAAAAGCATTGTCTCTACATTGCATTACAATAAAACATATACAAAATAATTGATTAATTAATTTTAATAAAAATTCAAGTTAGTAGCTAATAAAGGCATAAAAAGACAGAAATGTATAATTCTTTCTATAGAAATGTTTTTTCTGCCCGTAAAGTTTCCAAACCGGGCTTGTCTGGATAAGCGCATTTTCAAAACATAGTCATTGTCCATGCCGGTTTCAGTTGGATTATTTGTCACAGTGGCTCCGATCAGATCGTTCTCCTCCATTTTGTAGATTATTTAAGAATTTTGAATCCACATAAACACATCGGCAAAATCCGGTGTACTTTGAGCATGTGTTTTAAACAGTTTAATCCCTTTGTGAATTATTTCCACTTG
>NW_011363451.1:0-3147 GCF_000735185.1 Notothenia coriiceps | reverse complement strand
CATTTGTTTTCTCGGTATAACATTAAGCTGTCTTTGGTTCTTTTCTGCTGTAACAATGTACATTTCCCCTCTGTGGGACTAATAAAGGTATTCTGATCAATACTGAGTTGCAGTTGCTAACTTAGTTCTAACCATAGGTGCAAGAACTGTGGTGCCTGGTGAGCGTTCTTGACCTGGTTTTATATGTTGTTACAGGAGAGGTCCTTCATGATCTGGCCACCCAAATATTTCTCTTCTCTTTTAGATATCTCTTTGGGCCAGAGGGTGCCTGGAAGTTCAGCAAGCAGGATTCAAACCTGCATACTTGGCCGCAAGCTCTTAACACCAAGCTATCCGGCCACCCAGAAGTTTCTAACTGGCTACACGCGCATGCCTTTGGTCTTTATTACATCTCAGTGGGCACTTTGGTTAATTTTGTTGTTGAGAGCCAGGTCCTGGACTCATCTTTCTTGTTATCAAGGTCAAACTTTGTGTTGTCTGCAAATGTAATAATTGTATTGGAACACTGTACAGGGGGGCAGTCATAGGTGAAAAGGGAATAGGCGAAAGGACCTAGTACAAAGCCTTGAGGGACACCAAATTCCGTGGTTGAGGAGACATGGAAGTGCAGCCTCAAGTAACAGAGGGAAGTCTTTAAACAAAAGTCTAAGCTGAGAGATCAGTTTGGACAGGATGATGGTGTTGAAGGCTAAACTAAAGTTGATAAACAGCATTCTCACATCAATCAATCAATGTTTATTTATATAGCCCAATATCACAAATGTTACATTTGTCTCAGTGGACTTCACAGTTTGTACAGAATATCAATAAGACAATATGACACCCTCTGTCCTTGGACCCAAAGAAACCCCACAGATAATGGGGAAAAATTGAACACGCAACATGCGTGTTGCTGTCCAGTTGTCATTGACTGAATGTATCGAGAATCTTCTGTCCCCCTCCTTTTTTCCCAGGTTATCAAACAACATCAGTCATAAAAGTTGGGATAGTTAAACTAAGTGACCTTAACTATGTCACTAAAAGGATGAAGCTATAGATCAGGTAAGTCTTTGGGGACTTGGCTTGAGAATATTAACATGTTACAACTCATACTGTAGCCCCTCAAGCTACACAATAATGTAGACTTTCTAGGTGTTTTTTTTTTTCAATCTACATTACAGGGTTTACAACTAATTGCATGTTGTAGTCCCTTTATACTACAAGAACAAACCATAAACAATGTTTGCCAAAGGGCGGTAGTTAATGAGACCCTGCAGGTACAGGGATGATGGTGTGCGTCTGGATCAGATAGGAACACTCCTGTGATAGTGATACGGTATGTTGAAAATGTGTGTGATTTCATCAGCTGCTGGTTGTTCATGTAAACAAGCAGAGATTTCATCATGCCCAGCTGCTTTACTAATTTCCCCCCTCAGAAGGAATCTTCTCATTCCCTGCACTCAGTCTTCTGCTGACTCACATGTTGGGGTGCTTTTGCTTTTGTAGTCTGTGATCACCACATCAGCAAAGATGCACAATGTCACTGTTGGTCCAGACTGGTCTGAAGATTGTTGTGGTTCTTCTGGGTGGCAGAATCACCAGTCTGTGCACCTAAAACCTTCCCATAGAGCTGCTGTAGCTTAATGTGGTCACACTTTAACCTTTTATTCTGATGGTTTGACCCTTACTATCAGCTGGGAGTAAAGGCAGCAGTAGCAAGGAGATATGTCCTGACGTGAGGATGGGGCAGGGCTTGGTAGCTGATAGGAACATTAGTTTAAACATGTTCACCCTGATTGGGGTGTGGAATTGCTGTCGTAATTAAGGTAAAGAGTCCTAAAATCCTTACAAAAACAGCATCCGGTTGCTGTCTCATCTGACTTCTAATGAACTCATAGAATTCCTGTAGTGCACTTTTGAATTAGCATAAGTAGGAATGTAATGGCAAATAAATTGGCAATGGCAACACATAATAACATACTGTAGCAAAGGTTTATGGGATCAGCTGACAACACCATGGTAACAAAACATGTGTAAGAATATCTCACCTATGGCAGAGAAAGCCTCCTTCTGTGAATCCACTCTCCCTTCTCTCTCCTTCTCTTTCCTCTCGATCCTTTTCAGCTGTCTCTGGTTTCTCTGCCGTTCTCTCAGAGCGGTCTTCACGCTGCTCACCCACGCCTTGTACGCTAACTGAGGGAAGAAACAGAAACATCAGAAAATTAGACTACAATGTTACTGCTGAAACTTTCCATGCATAAGGACAAATGTGTCCCTGTACTTGGATGTTTTTGTTATGGTTATTTGTAAAGCAGTTTTGTATCTGACCTGAGAGGCAGTCTGTTTCTGAGGCTTCTGTTCTTCAGACTCCTCTTCATCCTCACTGTCTGACTCAAACAGGTAGTACTCTCCTGAGTGGAGCACTGTGACAAGAACAAACACATTACAGTCTCTCTTATGCCCCTTTCACACAAACGCGTTTTCAGCTCCGGCTCGGAGCTGGAGCCTGAAAAGTACAGTTTTTCCTGTTCACACCGCAGCGGCGGCTCTTAGCTCCGGAATCCGGTTGACTTCCAGCTCCAAAAAATTGTCGGTCTAGAGGCAAGAGCTTCGGAGCTAAGAGGCGGCGTCGCTTACGTCGAGGCATGCAGGAAACTAAACCCACCTCCCCTGAACATGGGTCGACTGAAGAGTCTCGTCATGCCTGCCTACAAGCAGTAGTGCTGAGCAAAGTGACTAGAAGGCAACCACACACTTCTAAAAAAAAAAAAGTAGAATCATAATGAAAAATACGTCGGTAAAATGTGCCTGTAGAAAACGGCTTATGCCACAATAGGATAGCAATAGCAAGTAGTCAGTTTACCTTCGGTTGCTATGCTAACATCACCCATTTTATACCAGAGACACTTTAATAACAGCGTTGTGATGCCAAACAGCGTCAATTCAGACTGACACACATTCACTTAAGGGGAATTGGGGATATGTATCAGCTGCTTGTGTGAAAGTCAGACAGTGAATACTTTAGACTTTAGAGAGGCCGCTCTAAAGTATTAGCTAACCCGGAGCTAACGGGAGAATAAACTCCCGTGGAAGAGCAGCCAGCACTGGAGCGGTCGGTAAATGCAGAGCCGGCCCGACCCATTAAGCGACATAAGCGGCCGCCTAGGG
>NW_011363450.1:0-4286 GCF_000735185.1 Notothenia coriiceps | reverse complement strand
AGGAAAAACAGCACAACATCAGATCCACTGTACATCAACGGCAACTGTGTGGAAAGGGTTCCCGCCTTCAGGTTCCTCGGCACACACATTGCTGAAGATCTATCCTGGTCTATCAACACCACAACATCTGTGAAAAAGGCCCAGCAGTGACTCCACTTCCTGAGGATCCTCAGGAAAAACAACTTGGAGGAGAAGCTTCTGGTGTCTTTCTACCGATGCTCCATAGAGAGTGTGCTGGCATATTGCCTAACCACTTGATGTGCCAACTGCTCAGAAAAGGACAGGAAAGCCCTTTAGAGGGTCATCAACACAGCCCAGAAGGTCATCGGCTGCTCACTGCCTTCTCTGGAGGAACTCTTCAGCCAACGTTGCCTCAACAGAGCAGGCAAAAATAATTGCAGACTCTTCACACCCTGGACACTTCCTGTTTGCTCTTCTGCCCTCCGGTTGACGCTACAGGTCAATTAAATCAAGGACAAACCGACTGAAAAACTGTTTTCTACCCCAGAGCCTGCACTACTTTTTAATAGATTTATTAACTTATTAACTGATCGACATCAGAGATGCCAAATATCATCCCTGTGTCTTTTTATATAGTAAACTGTATTTAAATTATGTGCGGGCATGTATGCATGTTGGTATGGATGTGTGAGCATATGTTTATGTGTGTATATGTTTATATAGATATATATTTGTTCGTATTATGTGGAAATGCACTGCGAGGATTGCCTTTTTAAATGTTGTTGTACCTGGTGCGATGACAATAAAATAATTATATTCTATTCTATTCTATAAATGTTACTCAAACATCAGGAAAAGATGCAGGATTTTTAGGAGGCTATCATCAATTGTGGACACATTCTGCTCCTGTTAGTCAGGGCTGCAGGATGGTGTAGGATTGATGGCAATGTGACTTTATGAAGCTGGAGGTGATGAAACATGGCGGCCTTGTATCCAGCTGAAGGCAGCACAGCTAGCTCAGACCAAGGAATATATTTGAATGAATCTCGAGTGGAATGGATTCCCCGGATTTACCGGACCTACTGATAACAGCCAGACAACACAACAAGATTAACATTCAGCTACAGAGGACCTCAGTCAGTGCTACTGGGCAGCATTCATCTGTAAATAATATGATATAAACATCTATGCATACACTGAAGAAATCACTATAATTAAGAGTATTATGTCAACAGACTTCACATAACTGTATTAGGTTAGTTGAAAGCAATAATATTAAATTGAACTCATTAATAAACCTACGTTTAATTTAAACCTAATAGTATTGCTTTTAACTAACCTAATACAGTTATTGGAAATGTGTCATCATAATAAACGTTTCAGATTTTTCAGTGTGGAATATACACACACCACATGACATCTATCGCCAAAATAAGATTCAACTACTTGTCACAGAGATTTGTCAAAACTCTAACTGAACAGATTGAAAACGTCACTAAAGAAAAAACATCTTGGAACTGCAACTTAAAGCTTTCCCGGCAAAAGATATGATCAGCGTTCATTTGTGTACCCCATACAGTAGGAGAATAAAAAAGAGCATTCCTGTACGATCTATACATGGACAGTTCTACACCGGCCTCACTCTGACTCCTCAGGGGCTCAGAGAAGGCTGCTTTAGAGTGAGGGTCCTGATGACTTCCTGTTACACATGGATAGAACAGAGCCCTCACCCTCTGCACAATACCGGGAGATCTAACCACAGCTGGATACACAATACTGATTGGTAGGATACATTTATTGTTTCTTTCTTTTCATAGGATGTGTTGGCAATAAGAACAACACAGAAAGATGGCACACTTATCTAATTATTAAAAGCACAGAAAATATCAAGTACTTTCAAACTTTAAGATACAGTTTTCTTTCCTGGTTGATGAGAAAATTACTTTTCAGTAAACCTGTCTGCAAATCGGAATGGAAAACAGTCGCCAGCCCTAAACCATATCAAATATCACAATTCACATAAAACAATGAGGATCTCAGTCGAACAGCCACAGAACAGAAGATCAACTATACATGAAGGAAAAGATAGTGAAATATTAGTGTCCAGCTTACCCAGAGCCTTGCTGTGTGTCTCCCTGTTGGACCAGCGCTGACTGACTGCTGTCAGCTGCTCCATCACAGCCCCCCCCCCTCCACACTCATAGCTTTACACTGTTAGCCCTTTCTGCTCCCCAGCACTGAGGGATTAGTGATATCCTCATATAATATAATGTAGAAAAATAATACAATTGTGATCGTTTGAGAAAAGAAGATAATGCCATTAATCCTACTGAAGGGAGCAGTAATGCATGGCAACCATGGACGGTACCGGGGTACTTCAGCCTCCCCAGGAAACAGGCAGGAGGAAAGGCAAAGATGGGTCATTTTCTCATTCCTGAAACTTCTGATTTGATCGAATAAATTAATGATAAAATTAAAACAAGCCCTGTCTGAAACCAGAGCCCAGTCTGCTCTGATTGGTTAGCTGGCTGGCTCTGTTATGATTGGTCTAAAAGCTTAGATATCCTGCTCTTTAGCCTATCACGTACAATGTGTTGGAGCGCTAGCCAATAGAAGCACAAGTGCTACATAGTGATGTCATTATTTTAAGTAAAAGTGAAGGGAGTGTGTGTGAGACAGGGATTGTAGCTTTTGCAGACCATACACCAAAGCCTATTGAACACACTACAGGAAAGGTAAAGCTGCTGGATGGGGCCAGGGAAAGGGAGGTTTGGGGCCCTCTACTGGAAGCTTCCTCCGTGACCCGACTCTGGAGAGGAGGTGGATGATGGATGGATGGCCTGATGGAAGTTAACACTATCTATAACACTCGCTTCTCTTTGTGGAATGTTGTATCATTTGAACTAATGGAGTACTGAGATTTCAGCAAATGATTATCATTTTTAACATATTTGAGTTTAGAGTAGTTAAAGAGGGAAAACGTCACTTTAAATGAACTGCTGACATAAAACGTGAAGCAGGGACAAAGACACGGTTGGATTTTTGTGTAAGTGTGAAACGCTAGTTCAATCTTTAGCTTGTGTTGCATAATTAACTCAAATACTTTTTTTTTCATTTATAAAATGTTTACCTGTAAAGGAATGTACTAAATACCTGCAGCTGCCGGATATATGAGGTGAGCACAGCCCCACCTAGTGTCAGCAGAAAATTTAAAAAATAATGATTACAAATAAATGCAAAAAAATAATATAAAATATATTTTAAGATCATGTTTAATCATCTGATTCGTTTGTACATTGCTGTTTTAGTCTGTGTTCTTCTAATTAGTGTCTACAGTGTGTGCCCATTGAGCTGTTTAGAGCCATGTGGGACAAAACCCGATCATGCCCCTCCCTCTCACTGTCTAAGTGAACGGTGACTTTAAAAACTACACTGCGCATGCTCAGAGTATTGTCCTATTTAATGTGTGTGGCAAAAAAAAAGGACCATAGGGGCACTGAGCTGCCATCCCCAACATAAGTCATCTCACATCATTCAGAGCTGATTGGCTGTAAGTAATTGTGCCGCAAAAAGTGTAGTGTGTGAAGAGGAGACGAGAGAGGTGCAGAGACGCGTCCAAAAACCCAGAAGTAAGCTGCGCATGGCTTCCCTCCACAAAATAGCAATGAGATTCCTTCATAGGATTTTAGAAAATAGCTCAAAATAAGATCTGTGGGAAACGTACCTGTTAGATAAATGCAAGTTTTGTTCAGCCGGATAATATCCACATCACACGTCTACCCTACTTTTATAATTTTCGAATCATAAATCTATCGATTAGATTTATGATAGACTTTTGAAACTACACGAAGATAAGGAGGACTTTTACAAAAAGTAATAGAGATGTTTGTCCAGAAGGATAGGCAAATGGACTTCATCTTCAAGTCAAGGTAAGACCGCAATTTGATTGAAAATGGGATCTTACTAAGAGAGAACAATTCAATAAATGATAAAATTACATTTTTGGGTATCCTTTTGTTGAACTGTAAGTTTAAAATTAATCGAAGCATCAGACAAAAAAAGCTTTTGAAAATAATATTATATTTTGATTTAGGTTTATTTGTAAAGCTGAAGAGTCAGAGGCTCAGCAGCCTGACCCTCACTGCAGAAGCTTATACAGACATCCGAGTCTTTTGTGCCCCACCACTGATTATATACACTGTACATCTAAATGTGTGTCTCACCTCTTGCCGATGATCTGAGCGTAGGTCTTGACGAGGTAGTCCGAGATGTTTCTGCCTGTCAGATTCTGCAGGGGAGTCGGTGGCGCTCAGCATCATCTGCAC